>NW_022280123.1:1445684-1445923 GCF_004355925.1 Anarrhichthys ocellatus
CCAGATGAGAAGGATGGAGGACTACAGGACCAGATGAGAAGGATGGAAGACTACAGGACCAGATGAGAAGCATGGAGGACTACAGGACCAGATGAGAAGCATGGAGGACTACAGGACAGGACCGGATGAGAAGCATGGAAGACTACAGGACCAGATGAGAAGGATGGAAGACTACAGGACCAGATGAGAAGGATGGAGGACTACAGGACCAGATGAGAAGGATGGAGGACTACAGGACC
>NW_022280123.1:1445933-1493037 GCF_004355925.1 Anarrhichthys ocellatus
GGACTACAGGACCAGATGAGAAGCATGGAGGACTACAGGACCAGATGGAGAGCGGTGGTCGCCTTTCTTTCTGCAGGGTAGGTTATACCCTCACCAAGATTACAGAAAAAGTAGGGACATAAATTCTTTATACATATGTGGATTACATTTATTATAGGAGCCGCTGTTCCCACAAGTATTCATCCCTTGTGTTTGTCTCCCATAGGGCAGGACTCCTCTGTGCTATAGTTTCACTACTGGGGCAGCTGAGAGTGGATGTCAACCAACCAGTCAGTGTGTAGAATACAGTGTGTTAGTATAAACTATATGTACAGTATGTTCATCTCCTAAATGTGCGATATATGTTAGAAAAACTCTCTAAATATCTGTTTATATGACAAACATGTCCTAATGTTTCATATAATTCAGAAATCTGACGATGTATGACATCTTAAACTAAATAAATATTGTGCAAATTACGATCAATGTCTTTAGATTTTCATTTGACTCAGAGGTATAAATGTTATTTATGTTAAGTATTATACATGATGCTCAAATTATTACATGTTGACATAAATGAAATATATAAAAATATATAGCTTTAATGTAGAAGTGAAGGGGCCTATTACATCAGAAGAAATATGCCGTTAAAGTTCTTGGTTTTCAGATCAGTTCTTTTACAGTTCAACTGACAAAATACAGCGTAGCCTGTGGCACAGTTGCTCAACCTTTCCTCAGTTTTCGGGAGGCTCATCTCGCTCTGAGCGCCCCAAAGCAGCCATCACAAGAACAGCACAAAATATCCACAGAGCGACACACAATTTCCCAAAAGTGCTTGGCAGCAGCTTTCTACAAATTGCCCCCGATAGCTCAAGAAGGCGTAAATTAGGTGGGCAAATTTGTCACCATATGCAACCTGAGGGCGCCTCGCTGTTGGATCACATCTAGCGCCTGTTCATGAGTCTGATTACAGCCAAGAAATGCACTTTGTCTCCACTAATGCCCCTTTCATTTTTGAACGGGGCCCAGATTTGTCAGTGATCTGTGAGACTGTGAATCTAACTGACTGATTAACACCATCATCAGCAGACATACTGTCTCCGCATTCTCCAGTCGGTTTTATCTACAGCGCTATCATGGTGGAAGCACTTTTCAGCTCCCCCCGGTGCCTTTGTACGCTCTGAAAATTGAAGTGTCATCCCACTGTATTTGTAACACAGGGAGCCTCAGACGGAATATTACCCCGAACAAGACTCAGGAATCCACATCGCATGCTGCCGCTGCTTTATTGTCTCACTGTTGGGCTCAGCAATCTCCCGCCTAGAGAGTCTTATTCCGGTAGTCCTCCCCTCATCGTCATACTCTCAACCTCCCAGACAACAAGGGAAATCTTGTTGAATGGCTTCATTTTTTTTTTTCCGGAACATTTTCTTCTCGTTTTGTTTCACAGATTTGGCAAGGGTAACTGGCAGGGGGGGGGGGGTGAGATAAGAGATAACAGTGTGAGGGGTTACTACAGGTCAAACAGCGAAGTGTCTCTTCAGCACATCTCTTGCAGGCAAGACAAAAGCCTTTTTATCATCTTTGAACACGACCCATTGCCACAAAACATGTGAAAACATATAGGTACCATATTTTCAGTTGGTGCCTTCACCAACTGAACACACCAACATGTGCATCTGCTGTATGATCATAAGATCCTTCTTCTAGATCCTGAGGTGACTTCTCTGCATGTTGTCTCATCCAACTCAGTGTCATAGTTCACCCTGCTCCATTTTTGCCCTTTTGTTTCATTCATATCGTTCATGGTCAGTGCCTTCCTGTTTTATTTTGTCGCTCGCCTCTTTTCTCTTCACTTCCTGCCTTCATGCGTTTTCCCACCAGTTTTGATTGTCTGCCCCGCCCAGATTAGTTTCCCCTGTCCCTCGTCAGCCCCTGCAGTCGCCTCACCTCCTGCTCACCTGCTCCCACTTATTCGATCAGTCATTCACTACACATACCAGCCCAGTTCCTTTGTTCTTTGGTTGCTGTTTGGAGATTCAGTTTGACTTTCATCTGCCCGCCTTTAGAACTTTGAGCCTGTATAGTGGGGCAGGTAATCACACCTGTGTTTACCCTGCAATGACATGTCAAAATGGCTGGTGTGAAAAGGGCCTATGTTGCAGAATACAAATTGTATAACTCTTGATGATTTGCCATGGTGTGTTTAAACCGATTTGATTTTCTAAGGGTGCTATTTAAAAGCTTCCTACCTGGGGAAAAACTCAAAAACCAAATGAAAGGAGCATGGTTATTTTAGGGTCAAACTTCACGCCTTTGCCTTCATGATGGAATGAATACTAATACATCTGTAGAACAGCAAGATCTTTAGCTATGTTGAAACTGCTAACTCAGTAACCGCTTTGTAAAAATCCAACCATCCAACGAGCACTTTGGCTGAAACATCCTGATGATTGGATCTATGGCAGGTTGGCCTGCAGGGAAATGTTAGCTCTATTGACGTGACCATCAGTTGGAAAACCAGAGTTCAAAATGGTGAGAAGCAGCATAAGTCAGCCTGGTGCTAGAGAGAGGCACTCAAAGCCATCTCCACCCTGAAAAACATTTTACTCACCATGAGTCACTGTGGAAAGCAGGTTACCATCATTGAACAAGGGAACACTGCGTGGAGAATACGTGATGATAAGCTTGCTGCTGCCAGATTGCGCCGCAGCTGCTGGTAAACCTGGATCTGAGAGACTGGAAATGAGAACACCTGCAAAGACCGGGAGTGATGGCGGCAGCTGCAAAAAAAGTTGAGGAACACAATGAGTGTACTGCAGAAAACCAAATAACCACCCCAACTAAATACTTACCACTCGGGGTTGAGGGATCTTTATAAAGTCAGGCTGGGGAAATGTAGGGCTTAAAGATGCACCTATTCATATTTTTCTATAAATAATGGATGAAATACTGATGTGTAATGTGAAAAACGCTTAATGTAGTGACAAATCCACCAAGAATTATGAGAACATGCAACTTTTCGGTTTCTCCCCACTCTCGAGCATCCATGCATCAAGCAGCAGCAGGCGCCTTTTTTTTCTGTGAAATTGTTGATGTAACCCAAGGTATGGTATTTGCCTGGCACCAAACAGCAGCAAGACAAAGTTAGCGGGTGAACCAATTGGAGCATTTAACAGCAAGGAGTCAGATATTTCCCCCGAGGAGGCGGTGAAGACCAAAGTAGAGGTAAAAGTAGAGTGAAAATCTGACTTATATTCGACGATGTTGCTACGTATCTCCTGGTTGTTATAATAAACCATTCTGTGTACATATACATATATATATTTATATATATAGAGAAATATTTATTAATAACATCTGAATGGACAATTTACACAGTCTGCCTTAAGTTCATACTACATCTTGTGTTTACGCTTTGATTAGTATCTCACAACAAAAGAGAGATTTCAAAAAATGACTGACAGAAAAATGATGCATGCACTGTACCCTACAAACTGAAGAAATTCTCATTGTTATTTGTGACAGTGTCCAATACAAAGACATAAACAATACTGCCATTAGTCCGAATTTCAAAAAACAAACACTGGCTCCATTAAAACAACAGCAGGGTGCAGTCTAAACTAATAGCATTAAGTCCTGTTACAGGTAGATTCAGGAAAGATTCTGAGTCGTCATTATTTTTTTTATGATGACAAAGCCCTAATCCAAAAGGAACAATCCCACTGGTTTGATAATTTAAGCCATAAAACAAGGCTTTCTGAAGAGGGCAGACCTGCATCTGCAACACATTCTCACTTCAAACTATGATGCTCCAGGTTCCCCTCTAGCGACAGTTTTGGATGTGGCGGGGACGGCGTGTTTGTATTTCACCAAATAAATATATTTCTCTTTTTTTTCAAATAAACTCCTGGCAACAAAACCACTTAGTTAAGTTTAGAAAAAGAGTGTGGTTGGCGTTAACGTACTAACGACTCATATGGCTAGCGAGTGACAAACAAGGGTAAGGGTTGGGTTGAATGTGGACGCACATGAGTCATGTGACCCACAACTGACCAGAAAAAATGGCAATATTTACTGACTGACCAAGCGTCACGATTGGAGTTGAAAGTGAGACCTTGTTGCAAACTTGGTTTATTTTCTTGGATTTGTCCATAATTTATATCAGTTATGGTAACACTGTATTCACCAGAGTTCAATACCAATATGATTGTTCCACCAGTGTGTACGTCGACCCTTAATACACTTTAATTTGTAAAGGTGTCTTTTCATTAATTTTAAGGGTTCTATCATATTGCATCATCATCGACAAATATAATGCTTAAATTGTAATAAACCAGAATTATCTTTAACTTAAGAACCAAAGAATATCACTGTCTAGGTTTACATACACAATAATATTCCACTTTGAAAGGGGTCATGTGTACAGCATACTAGAGACTACATATACTGTACATACTATACATATAGGCCTTATTCCCAATGTTTGCTTTTCCGACAAAGAAATGTAGGATATGCCAATTTTAATCTGGTTTCAGGAGCATTACATGTATACAGAATAATTGGAATATGCTTTTCAATTGGGGTGTTTACGTCAGTTTGCGACACAACCGCTTGCAGGTCTACGGCCAGCTCGGTGTGATGTAAACAAACCAACTAGCCGACAGGTTGCAGAGATGCAAGCCCAAAAGAAAAGCCCAAAAGTTCTGGTCAGACGGAAAAACACAACTACTTAAAACAAGACTTGGATATGCACACATATCCCAACCGAAGGGCAAAACACGTTTGTGCATGTGAACAGTCACTGAGAATCATTAGCAGTTGCCCTTTAGCCAAAAGAACAAGCCCCTTTCACTGTCACCACCAACACGTGTTTCCCTCATTTTGACCACACCCTGTGAACAAAGTATGACAATTTTAACATGCAGTAAATAAAACCTACATTACACATTCTTGGAGCAAATCCTCTTCATTTTACATCTTTGCAGGAAGTGTTCTGTGAGAAAGTTGCAGGTAAAGGTAAAACTAAGGCTTTGTTCATGTCTGCATGAAACAAAATGTTAAAAGAGAGCTAAAATATTGTGGATCTGAACAGGAATGCCCTGTCTGTCACTTCTAAATCTGCAACCGCACCTGTCTAACTCTTACTGCATCTAAGAAAGCTCATCACTCACACGAATCACAATCACGGCCTAGAAATGAATGATTTTTGGTCCACAAAACTGAGATTTGTTACAAAAGCTCGATCTGTTAGATAATCTCAACCTGTTAATGCCGCCAGCAACAGCTCAGAAATGACAAATGAAAGCACTGTAGTAGATCAGTTGGAATGTAGTTAAAGTGATTTTTGGTTGTGATGAAGGAAAGAAAGAAGTGGGGATTGGCTTTTACAGCGGTCTTAGCAAACTAAAGTTTTTCAATCTAATGACACGCCAGCTTGAGTAATAGCTTTTAGCTGATGCTTCTACTGCAGTCGCTTGTTAGCCACACTATATTTTTTAACATTTCACTACGACTATCTGCAGGACATCTATCGTTCCACCACCCTGAGGCTGTGTGTGTGCGTGTGTGTGTGTGTGTGTGTGTGTGTGTGTGTGTGTGGGTGTGTGCGGTCATGGGGATGGTGGTGTCTTGAGGGAATTGGTGGATCCTCCTTGGCTTCCACTCCCCACCGCTCCTTGTCCGACCCACTGGACAGCAACAGAGAAGAGAGAGGGATGGAGAGAAAGACGATCTGGTTAGATGCAAACAGAAGCCAAACAAAACTAAAGGTTTCATTTTGAATCTAAATTGTATTTACATCATGTATGTAACTTATTATCCTATGAGACGCACACCTCATAGAGCACCATCACATGCCATTAACCAGGAAACCATCTATAGTAAGTTCTGTGTAAGGCCGGCAAGAACCTTAGAGAGTTTTTGGGGCTTTGTCACTGCATCATTCACCAAAAGCACTCGGTGACCGAAAAGCCGAATTAACCTGGAAATTGTCAATTATATTTGCACATGTGAATACAATCGCTGGCACTTCAAAGATCTCATCACCAAAGTTGTATCTTAAAAGCAGTGAAAATGCTCTTGGAAGAGGAGCCAATGTGAAGCTCCATGATATCCATTGGATTTTAGATATGTCCATTCTTAAGAGACAAACACACTGAAGCTCCTTTAGAAAATGTCTTTAAAATGGAAATCTAATTCCTTATGTATTCATATGCTAAGAAATACTATGAATGTCTTCTTTAAATTTAATGGACAGATTTGTTTGCGTACAAGTAAAAGTTTTGCCTGATGATGGCACTTGAGGAAAGGTCAAAATAGGCATCCAAAACATGAGAATTCATTATCCGGGGACACAAAGTGGGTCAAGGGGACAATTTGACATTATGGTGGTGTTGGACAAAACGTCAGGGGGGGTCACAAAATCACAAGAATAATCATAGGACAAATACAAACAACGAAATACTATATCAAATTTCATATATTCTGGACAACAGCGGTGGACAACCAATTAAAGCAATCCGATTGGTTCACAGCCATACTATAATTACCACTCCTACGACATCAGATGCGGAGTGGAGAAAAAAAAGACTAATGTGTTTTATGGTTGCTTAGCGACACGGTCACCGAGGGATCACTTCCGCCGACATGCAACTTGTTACGGATACAAAGTAACAAAGTTATCTGTTAAAACCAGGTGGCAACCTCCAGTTCTGCCGAGTTCAGTGTCTTAAAACTTGCATTCTCTACTGACCAGCAGGGGGCGACTCTTCTGGTTGCAAAAAGAAGTCTGATTGTACAGAAGTCTATGAGAAAATGACACTACTTCTCACTTGATTTATTCCCTCAGTAAACATTGTGAACATGAGTTTATGGTCTCAATCTCTAGTTCAAAGTCGTCTTCAATACAGCATGATGATCATTTAGTAAATTATGGTCCAGTTTAGATTAAAATAGACCATAAAGCAGAGTATGCTTTCGGGCGGGCTTACTGTGATTGACAGGTCGCTGCTTCTACCAGAGCCATATACGGCACGGTGTCTTTAAGTCACCATTCCGAATATGGTAACTTCTTTACATTGCCTGAAAAACAAACAACATGGCGACGACCGTAAACCAAGATGGCTACGGCGAAATCGCTAAACTCGAGGAATGAAAACGGCAGTCCACAAACCAATGGGTGACAACACGATGACTACGTTTGTGGCTAAAACCTGCTATGAAATTGAAAATTTTCAGTTAAACATCTATGGAGGAAACTGAATCCCCAAAAGTGAGTCCACCGGTAAACAACATGCAGCGCTATGTAAGGAGGTTCTGGTCCTGGCCTCGTGTGTGTGTGTGTGTGTGTGTGTGTGTGTGTGTGTGTGTGTGTGTGTGCGCGCGTGTGTGTGTGTGTGTGTCTGTGTGTGTGTTTACAGTCTTGGGCGAAGAGATCGAGTCGGTGAATTATTAATGCTCTCAGACTGTGGTCAGAGGGTCAGTGAGGCTCACTCAAACACTTCAGAAAGGCCTTTACACCTAAAGTGCATAAGGAAACTGAGTGTGCACGTGTGTGTCAGACAGAGAGACACAGATGTTGCATGTTGAAATAATCTATTAGTCTTTATATCTCAATACGTTATTTGTAATAATTGTGTGTGCGTGTGATGTATCCAGTGGGCCTGGTTCCCTCAGGACTTCCGTGTGGATCTTTTGGTAACGAGAGAAATGCCTCCATGATGGAGAGTTTCCAGCTGCACCGCCATTTACTTTCTCTATTTACACCATTTAGAGGTTTTTATTTGTGTTGTACATTTTGTTAACTTCACATTTTTCTCTGGTCCTGCTGCTGTAGTCCAGTGCTGCTGCTAATGGCCTCAGATAAGCCGTGGCTACTGGAGAGTGTCTGACAAAACCTGCATTTGTGTGTGTGTGTGTGTGTGTTTTCGTGCTACACAAGTGACCCTAGAGACAGCGTGAGAGCTCTTCTTCTAGCTTCACCGTCGTTGCCGATGTCAGGGTCACTGACCTCCCACTAACAGTGCAACTCCTCCGGTAGACGCAGTGTGACAGCTAACACTTAATTTACTTCTCGGCTTAAAGCAGCGCCTCAGTAACACACGTGGGTGAATTCACAAAGGATGGATCGTGGCCGACTGTCGCAGCGTGAATTGCGCGTCATTAAAGTCTGCTTTCTATTTGAGAATTTTTTTCAAATATCTGCAGAGATCGAGTGCGTCTCCCCATTTCACTTTAAGTGGGCGTGTCCATTTTGCACTAAATGCTTATTACCTCATTTGAATATGTGCTTATATCATGAGACGTGGGAAGAATCCCGGTACCAGGATGCAATTTAACAAGATAAACGTGGAAAACGTATCTAACTGCCTGTACAACCGCTTACTGAAACACAACAAAATCCAATTGAAATGTTAGTTTCCTGTTACTCCTCTGACTCACACACACATACACACAAGTTAAGTGAAAATATGTGGAAGACAGATTCTGACTTGAACTGCCCTAAAAAAAGTTCCCTTGGTGTTGTTGAAATACTTTATATTCCATGAAAAGGAAACGGATCGTTTGATATAAAGCACCGAATTGCACAAATAACAAACCTGCTGACCTATCGGTCAGAAAAGTTGAGACCAACTTTCATCCTCCAACTCTAGCTTAATTTTTTCCAGAGGAGTTATTTGTAACGTTCATAGTTCACATTGCTCATGAATGCTATCATGCATGACAGTATGATACCTTAAGAGTACAAGCTGTTGTTGAAACATCCTCATATCCATCATTTTAAAAAAGCTCTCAATTTCTTTACAAGTTCTTGTTTTCTACCTAGAAAAGCAATGGTGTATTATTTGTTCAAAGGTTCTCTATAAGGAGCATTAATATAGCAGCAAACAACTATTTGTGATGTAAAGATACAATGGAGTAATGTCTACCTGAGCAGAGAATGAAGTCACTCTATGTGTTCAAGCTTTTCTGTGCTTTGTTGTATAGCGGGGCCGGCCGCGTGTGCCTTTTTGTGAATGTGAATGAAGGGCCATGCTGCACTGACAAGTGAAGCCAATGTGGAAGTGTCTTAAAACTGCATTCTCTTTATTGACCAGCAGGGGGCAACTAATCGGGTTGCAAAAATAAATCAGATTGTATGGAAGTCTATGAGAAAATATCCGTACTTCTCACTTGATTTATTACCTCAGTAAACATTGTAAACGAGTTCATGGTCTCAATTGCTAGTTTCAAGTCTTCTTCCTTCAGTACAGCATGATGTTCATTTAGTAAATGATGGTCCTTTTAGAGTAAAATTGACGATAAAACAGTGTATGCTTTAGGGCGGCGTCATTACGGCACTCCTCCGCAATCCAAATATGGTCACTTCCGTTTACTGATTGCAAAATACCAATACGGCGACGGCCAAAATGCCGAACTTGAGGCTTGAACGGTAGTTCACAAACCAAAGGGTGACGTCACGACACTGCGTCCACTTCTCATGTCTTATAGTTAATGGTGTGTGCCCCACTGGCTGGCCAATCACCGGCGCTCTGCACTGCGCTCATACCAATGGTAACTGTAACTGTAACATACCCCGGCATGCCAAATCATGCCGGGCTGTTACAGCTGGTGTGATCCCATCGTAAAATGGTCTATAATTTTGTATAGTTTTTGTGAGGTTGTAAGGTACAAGTTCTGGATTCTGAAAATGGACTGGGAAACTGGGTTTCTTTTTTATTTATTAATTTTATCACAAGGGATTTCACGTAGCCTGAGCTCAAATTTCTCTGTTATATGAAATACGTGTCGCAGCCATCGTTCTAAAGCGTCGGTATCACTTGGGAAAAGCAGCACGCATAGGTTAAGTAAGTGATCTTAATGGTAAAGCAATCAAAATAGATACTCATTAGACATCAGCTGGCCTGATTTTAGATGGAAATGTCATTAGGGTGGCTGAGAAAAGTCAGACATGTTCATTAGAGGTGGAATAATACTGCTCATAATGAGCATCGTCAGACCTCCTCTGGTAGAAAATAATGATGTCTACAGAGGATTTGTGTCAATGGTCCTCATGACGACTTATGTTAAACAGTTAACAAGCTAGCTAGTGTCCATTACATCTACTCAGGAATATTAAACATGCCAACACATCTCTTCATAGAGCTGAAGACACGTATGAGCCGGCGGAGGCTGACGTTCCATAGCTGATGATTGGCTTCACATTTATCCAGACAGCAATCCATTTTAAAGCATTTTATCTTCTGACTCGTTCAGCTGAATACAAATAGATTTAGGGTTGACAACTCGACATGAATTTACATGAATCAGTCCAGCATCTGTTTTAGTTTTTTTTATAATGAATGAGGGCAGGGGATTCAGAAATAGAAACAGCTCCAGTGAATGTAGCCACCTCTATGTGTGTGTGTGTGTGTGTGTGTGTGTGTGTGTGTGTGTGTGTGTGTGTGTGTGTGTGTATGTGTCTCTCTCTCTCTGTGTAAGCTAAGTGCCTCTGTTGTGGCAATCCCAGAAAAACAAGTCAAGTATACAGAGGGTTATGCAGTATTTCTGTTATGTAATTGTTTCTTTTTTTTTCTAACTGGACCTAAAAAATGAAATGCACAATGTGGCAACATGAAATACAAGACTCATTTAGGAGTCTCTTCATTCATGTTTCTGATGTCTTTTTCTGTTTTGAATGAAGACTCTTCATCTCTACTCTACTGTACTCTACTCACCTTTTGGGTATTTATTCTTTAAATATTCCTACACAAGTATGTTTTTGCTTGAATATTTTGGCTCACTTAGCCTGAGTCTGAGGGACCAGCCCACTGATATATAAAGACAAACCCATTGCATAGCATACATCGAAGGCTCTTTACCTCTAGGTAATCTGATGGGTTTTTTCCATCAGCGGTGAAATGCCATTCAACGAGAAAGTCATTCTGACCTAATGTTGATAGTATACCAATTGTTAAGTCATGCCAGTGGCCGCTGGTCGATTTGCTCCACCGCTTCGGTCCAGGCAAACAACTACAAGATGGTTTATCATCAAATGAAACATTCATGTTGTCCATAAGATTAACTAAAGATGAAGACTGACCACCATGGGATTGTTATTTTTGTTTCTTAGTAACATCTCTTGAGTACTATTGGATGGATTGGTCTAAAACCTTTAAAGGCAAGAATTTCTTAAAAATGTATGTATAGATGAATTTTTTAAAAGATCTCTTTCAGTCATCACTTATGACCCAGTTGAAGTGTGTGGTGGTGTCTGTATCTGGAGAGAACTTGCCCTCTGCCTGTATTTGTTTGTTACTGTTATTTTGCTGTGTTCGGGGTGTTTCTCGGCATCAGCCTTTGGGCAATGGTAATGTAACCCCCAGCCAATAACAAGGGGCAGGTGAGTTTGGGACTTTTTAAAAAAAAATGTAGGGCTTCAGGTCTGCGTGTCTGTTTGGCCGAGGCTCGGGGCCAACTTCAGATGTTGTGTTTACAAACAGTAAGCACGAAATGCTGCATAGTATATCTTTAACATACAGTCATGGTCACCAGAGGATAAATCCTCCTGAATTTGTGGATCCCCTGTTTTATCCTCTGGCTCCACCATGAGGTTGATATTTGTGTAAAATGTCTTGATATTCAGGTTTCCCTTCGGATGAATTGTTTCATTTTGATAATCTCTAAATTTTTATATAGCGCCATCACCAGGTCTAATGTTTTCATTTGGCCAATACTTTGTTTTATGAACAAATAACTAGCTGAACTTGTTACATCCTCAGCAGCCTCAACTGTACTTTGTGTTAATCAGCAAATGCTAGCATTCTAACATGTTAAACTAACACATTGAACACGTTAACGTTAACATGTTCAATGTTAACAATGCTAACATACTGATATCTTAGCATTGTTATCGTGAGCATGTTAGCATTGGCATATAACGCAAAGCATTAGTGTTGAAGAGTACAGCCTCACACAGGTGCTAGCATGTCTGTAGACTGTGTAGGTGATGCTTAGATTCTTACTTTGAAAGCATAGATTAAAACATTGATAGGACTGTATTCTACCTGCTGTATACACAAGCAGTCCATACCTCTATGAGTGGGTGCCAGTGTGCAATGGGTTTCCGTGGGTATGACAGCATCTCGTTCCAGTGGTCTCGCCCCAGGCTCTCCGCCTCGTTGCCCACCCTGCACACCCCGATCACTTCATTATGTCCGACCCTGCAGGACAGAAAGAACAACACATGGAGACTCAAAAATGTTGCATCAGTAAATGTACTGTAGATGAAACACATATACTGTATGTAGGTCAAGGCGACAGGTTATTTAGGGCAGAAAAAGTTTAAGTGATACTGAGGAACTTAGAAATTAGTATGCACAACATGCATAACATGGGTCATAAACATGTTCATTTTCAATATAGCGAAAAAATGTACCCTTGTGGGATTAATAAGGTAACTATCTCTCTATAATTTGATACAGGGCCGGTCATGCTATGTAGAGTAAAAAAAAAATAATTCTCACAAATCTAACTGAAACTTGGCTCAAAAATTTCCTGCAAGAATGAAAGTCAACGGTATAATTTTTTTTTCAAAGATGATACAAAACATAATCATACTGGTATCAAATGTATTGTTTTTACTGCAATTCTGACAAAAACAAAACAATTAATACTTAAGATGGTTAATTTATGAGTTCATAAGTGAAGATATATATTTAGTTTGGTGTCCCCATGTTTGTAAAAAAAACACACTCTTGGATGCTTCTAGGGTTGATCAAATATGATGAATGCCATCCAACAAGTCCAACAAACTAACCCCCCAAAAAACCACAATGGAGTGCAATAAAGGCATACATTTTCATTTAAATTTCATTTTTTGTCAATTATGCATCCAAAGTGTGTTTCCCACCATTTTTTTTCCACCTGAAAAAGGCACTGTACGTAGTTAACTCACTAACCGATCATAGTCCATGACAGCTATGAGCAGGCTGATCTGGTCGATGTTCTCAGGAGGAACATCGAACACAATGGCTTCATTGTACACAGGGTTCAGAGTGTTACGCTTGGTTGACGTCTTCCTCTTCTTTAGCCTCCGGCCTTCACACATCAGGGACACTTTCACATACGGATCTGTAGAGAAGTAACATGTGGCAAGTTCATGATGGACACCAAAATGTCTTGGCGTGGAAAGCCATTAAACAAAATATTACGTTGACTAAGCATTTGAATGCCTGGTGTGTACATCTGACGAGACCAGATCTCAGTGGAATCACTGCTTTGTCAATCAGCACTCACCTGAAGCTCCAGTGATGTCCATGGCTTTGAGATTTCTGGCTTTGATCATGGTGATGGTGAGCCTGCCAGCCGTGGGGAGATAGCACAATGAGAACATCAGCTCTCCTAGGTCCACATTGTCCTGTAAAGAAATATAATACATTAATACTGCTTGTTCTCCTACTATCAATATTTTAAATACAGGAAGTGATGGGAAAATATTTTTTGGCCTGCAGGGGACTTTATAGTTTGCACAGTTGGCCACTGGAATAGGCTGAAACTGACGGCAACAAAGTGTATTGCGTGGCCATGCTCACATGGACATACATGTGCATGTGCGCATAAGATACAAACAAATAATGAACGCCCTTGCAAAAGCATTGCCACATAGCGCTACAAGTGGTCAAACAGCGGCACTAGACTAAGGCTGGAGGATATTGTTGGGAAAAAAAGAGGATAAATGCTTCAGTCTGGTGCACTTTGAAGGCAACGTTTTGTGCTCTCGTAAACAACTAAACAAACACATTAGTTTTATAGATATGAATGGTGATGACAGCAAAAAAGTCACACCCACAAAGCATGGTCAACGAGAAGGGGTCCGTATTGCCGACATCGTCGGGAGGCCCGTCCATCCACGCAGGGAGAGAGGGCGCAATGATTACTACAGTCCACGGCCCCGGGTGAGAGGTACTGTAACGCTCACGGATGGAGCCCATAGACACCTTTAGCTCCCAGCTTTTCCGAAGCCGAATTAAATCTGGTGGCGGTGCACTGCTTTTGCGAAATGCACTCGTCGCGGAGAGGATCCCCCCACAATGAGAGGCCATCCCTTACTCACCAAGTTGATTCCCCCAGGCAGAACCAAACCCCATCCATTGATATACTGTAGGTAATTAATGGGAAATGGAGTTTTCCTTTTATGTTTGCCGACATTTGCCGACATAGTACGTCCTCCGATGTAGCTATTGTGCATAGGTTTATCACAGTGTCAATGCTGAACAATGCATCGTGCAGCCCTACATTAAGCTCATTTACTTAACATACAAGCTGAAACAGATATCGGCTACACAGCTCAAGAAAAAGCAAGGGTTTTCCCTTGCTTGTCAAAATCTCAGCTAATGCCAAACACAGACAGTCACATTTAGAATAAAAGAGAACTGCTTAGCTTGCAAGTAAGCAAAGAGTGTTAGACATTGGGTTTGTAATGTTAAGCTTGAGAAAAACGACTTTAGGATAGTCAATTAAATCAAAGTAAGTTAAGGTTTAATAAGGGTAAGGTAACGGTTGAGTGAAATTCCCAAACATCAATGGGTAGATTCAACAGAAGGCACATTATAATATGTTATACAAGTCTTTGCACCTCGGATATGGATCATGCCTGTGACACCTCCGGTAGAAAAAAAAACCAAAACATAGAATCCTTTTTAATCACATCTGCAACATGCCGCAATAGTATGACTCATCATTAATCATTATGTTTTTCTATCACAGCAAGTCTTGTCTTTATCATTTAAATGATATGCAAGCTGGTTTTGGATATTTGTTGCATCTTTAAGTCAGTATTTGTATAAACTTGTGGTGTCTGCCATCAGATTGAAATTACTCCTGTCTTCCTTTGAGAATATCCCTGCTTTCACAACTTACCCACAGTCATGCACATGCCAAGCTCTTTTCCCAATTAACACATCTGAAAATAACGTGTGATGGTGTGAGAGCGAGTGGTGCGTTCATGAGGCAAAGGCCTAAACAAGGTTTCTTACAGAGAAAAATGATCTCTAGTTTTACGCTTTCTCCCACAGGTTGGGCTGACACAGACCTCCCTGTTACAGAATCTTAAATAAGAAGTGAAAACAGCCAAAATTGTACAACATATTTGGAGGGGTCACTCCTATGTTCCCAGGCTCCTATGTTCCCCAGATTTATGAGTCACATAATGGGAACATAACAAAGGGTCCTATGATCCCCAGTTCTACATGTTCTCTCCCAAAGTCCTATGTACCTAAGTTCTACATGTTCTCTCCCAGGGTCCTTTGTTCCCAAGGTCCTATGTTCCCCAAACCTGTTCTCAGTCCCAACTTGTCACATACAAATGCTTGGTCAGGACCCCTTAGCATCCCTTTTAAAACACACTGGGTACCCCTTGGTGTCACTTAGGTTTAGGGAACACATTTTTTAGGTTTAGGAAAAGATAGTGGTTTGGGCTCAACTAAGTATGTTTTTGACAAGCTTGGAATTAGAACTGGCTTGTTCCCCAGATCTATAGCACAAAATGGAAACCTGCAAAAGATGTTCTCCAGCTCTATTCTCTCAATATGACGTGCTATCAGCTGCTCATCAAAGGGAACGTAGCATGAAGTTGAATAGCACCCTAGGAAAATGAGTCCCTGACAACATTATACCTTCGAAAAAGTTTGACCTACTTAATGTGTGTTGGAATATTGAACTGGGAAACATAGAATATTGTACTGGGAAAAATAGGATCCTGGAAACATAGGACACTGGGAACAAAGGACCCTTCGAACATAAGGCCCTGTAAACATAGCATCCAAGGAACATAGGACTTGTAAATATAGAACCATGGGAACATAGGGCCCTGGGAATGTAGGACCTTGGATATATACTCTGGGAACATAGGACCTTGGAAATATAGGACCCTGAGAACATAGGACCCTGGCAACATAGGACCCTGGGAAAACAGGACTTTTTTAATATAGGACCCTGGGAATGTCGGATCTTGGAAATGTAATACTCTGGAAACATAGGTCCTTGGAAATATAGGACTGTGGGAACATAGGATCTTGGAAATATAGGACCCTGAGAACATAGGACCCTGGAAACATAGGACCATGGGAACATAAGACACTAGGAAGATAGGACTTTTGATATATACGTATGACACTGGGAACATAGGACTTTTGCAATATAGGAAACTGACAAAGGACCTTGGAAATATAAGACCCTGGGAATGTAGGACCCTGGAAATATAACACTCTGGGAACAGGTTTTTGGGAACATAAGACCCTGGGAACATAGGACTTTTGTAATATAGGAAACTGACAAAGCACCTTGGAAATATAAGACCCTGGGAATATAGATATGCCCCCAATTTTGGATACTTAATCACTACAAGGAATTTTAAAAGGAAAATGACAACTGGCTGATGTGGTTCCAGTTGTTTAAGCATCTGCAAATAAAAGTCAATAAATGTACTGATAGCTCTACTATTATAACATAAACTCTCTCTTGCTTCTCTGAATTAATGTGCTTTGTATTTCAATGGACACCTTGCAGGTTAACACAACTATCTGATGTGTCTAAAAGCATTCCTTCCAATCAATGATTAATACACAGGATGTTAGTGATTTTGTACTTAGTCTTTGTCAGAAGCGACCAATTAGATAGAAAGCCTACTTAAAGGTCACTACTGCTGAAACTGGAAAATCATTGTATCCCTTGGACATCAATATTTACTCTTTCTGATGCTGATTAGGATTAATTGAAGTCAGTCTATATGGGCCGCCACACACACACACACACACACACACACACACACACACACACACACACACACACACACACACATTAGGATGCTACTGCTCTGGGTCTTCTGCTGAAAATCGCTGAAAATCAAATTGAACAAAATTAGTTGATTCATCACGGATGTCAGCATCGACACGCCTGCAAGCATTGAAACACACATGCGCTCACACATGTGCACACACAAAGACACACTTACAAACAGGAGCAGAGTTGTTCAGGATCTGTGACATTTTGATCTGTGTGATGAGTTGATTCATCACACGAGTTGCTGAGGCAGAATCCACCTCTGACACTACATCATCATTGTTACTTTACAGCTTGTGCTGTCTCCAAGGTGAAACACATGTATGAATTTCTGGCACAAGCACAGGAACTCACACACCCACAAACGCAAACTGGTAGACACTCCCACAAACCTGCAGAAAACCCTTTAGCCCTTCAGCAGATAATGTGATATCCTCCTCCCAACACACACACTCATGAAGCAACACTTAAGTTTTCAGACTGTACAGTGCCGCTCGCTTCCGCTACTCCTCTGAGCACTCAAATCAAGCCTGTGGTCAGGATTATGGTTACTTGTGCTTGGCCAATGGAATTAGAAAGGTGCTTGAAAGCGTTCCAATAAAGCACAGAGAGAGTGTGGACAGTCCATCTTCTCCAATTATAATACTAGCACCTTCTCTCCCTAAGGGGCAGCGAGGCTTTATCTACAAGCCTCTCTGTAGGTCTAGTAACGCCGCTGGTCACGCCGCTCGCTAATCGCTCCAATAACAGCTGCTTCCTCTGTAATAATGCAGACTTTAACTGAACAACAGCTGCTAGTAAAGACAACAAGGTCAGCATCGCCTGCAATCAGTTGTCCATGTTGGATTAACCTGGTAGTTGATCGGTAATCAATGTTGTTGTTAGTGAGCTTCCGGGTAAGGGTCACGTGATAGGTGTGTGACGAATCAGGGAAGGACACGTCATGACTGCTAAGAACCAATCAAGTAGCGAACGCGGGTGTGGGCGTCATCGTTTCTAATCTTATCCGGTTTCGGCCATCCACACGAAAACGCAACCCGGAGTTTTCAAACTTATCCGTCCTCAGGAGCGTTTTCAAACTCCTCCGTTTTCGGTGCTCGAAAACGCCGGCGTAGTGTGGACGTTCAGTGTAAACGTAGCAAAACATATGCGTTTTCAAATGGAAATGGAGTAGTGTGGATGTAGCCTAACTCGATCTCTCTCTGCTCTTTCTCAATATTTTTTCGTCCTATTTTCCTCCTCCTCTAAAAGTGTGTTATGTTTAAAGGCACAATGAGTAGGATTTGCTTGTAGCAATTTGTAAACAACGAAAATCAGTGTGCTCGCCAGCGAATTAAAGCCAAGCCCGGATTCACTCTTGTTTTGGGACGAGATTTGTCCGCTTGTCATTTTCATGGGCTTTTTTTCTCGCCATTATCGTAGCTTCATCTTGTTATGATCTGGCAGAAGGGGGTTGACACCGAGAAATGTAATATTTGTTATAGCGATTGAGTCATTCCTGTTATGCAGCAACAATTCTGCCTTATAACTTTAAAATATATATATATTTTTTTTATTATTACTTTTATTATATAAGAATAGTGGCTTGTTAAACTTTTATAAATAATATTCTTTAACACCGGACTGGTTTGTATTGGTTTATTGTGGAACATTACAGGGTTGAAAATCTGGAGCTACGTTAGCCATAGCTCTGGGAGTGATCCAGATTTAGCTAGCTAACCTTCTACACATAAACAGAACAATAACTTTATCAAAATTATTTTGATCGGACCAAATTTCTTCATGATTTAACCACAGTTTCACATGAGTGAAAGGTTATTCTTACCCTACTTTCCTCGTTTGAGTTCGATCCAAAACAATCATGTCACTTCCTAAAAGTGGTCTCAATGGCATTGTAGTCTTTTTTGGGGGGAAATGAGGATATAGTAACT
Organism: Anarrhichthys ocellatus; assembly: GCF_004355925.1. Classification (NCBI taxonomy): domain Eukaryota; kingdom Metazoa; phylum Chordata; class Actinopteri; order Perciformes; family Anarhichadidae; genus Anarrhichthys; species Anarrhichthys ocellatus. The sequence goes on from NW_022280123.1 coordinate 1,464,665, forward strand.
TACAGGGCAGAAAATGACTTCAGGGACACAGTAAATGATGAAAATGGTAAAAAAAATATTACTATATTGTTACACTCATAGTTATTGTAGAGGTTTGTTACTTTGCACTGGGGACATGGTAAAAGTGCACATGTACCAAATTAAAGAGCAGTAAATTTAAAAAATAAAAAAGTATTTCTAAATTGCATTTAAATAAAAAAATAAAAAAATAAAAGCCTCAGATACCAATTATTATTAATGGGACTACCCAATTATGGGCCAAGCTCCAAAAAAACCTGGATCCTCCATTTCCCATAATGCAACTCAGTAGCATCTTTCATTCAACCCTTTACTTGGTAAACACCCACAACCTTTAAACTCTTTTTTGAAAGAAATGGGTTTTATGTTGAAAATGTGTAGTCTCCACGACCAAGCTGAGATAACCCTGATGACATCACTACAACATTATCAGGGTTATTTTTTTTTAAACGCTCCCTTCAGACAGTATGTACTATATTCAGAAGCTTTTGCAGTTTACATACCAAAAAAAAAGAACATACTGCGTCTGGATTGTAGTCAGTTTGCTTGCTCTCAATTAAATAACTTGTGTGCACTATTTACTAATTGGTGCTCTTGATTTAATCTAGATTTGACATGAGACACTAGTAGTCATTGGAAAAACTTTACAGTAGTTGTATAAGTTACCTTGCCTTGCTTATAGTGTTCCCATTTTCAAATTCCTGCATTCCTACAGCATAAAAGCAGCAATTATTCAAAGCTGTGAAAACCTCAGTCACCAGTCACACAATGCAAATGCAAAGCACATAAATGTGTAGAGGTATATTATCTACACAGCAGAATACATGGTCATCTTTTTGATTTAAAACTCCAATAAGCCATGAATATTTTTCTCTAACTCATTGCCAGTAGTAGCCATGTCTACTCAGTAACCTCCCTGTTCCTAGTGTTGAGAATAATTATTCTGCTGCCACATCTGTCACTGCAACTGTTTTCTTTTTTTTCTTCTTTTAATTGAAAAAAATGGAAATCCTTTGGGGGCTAAGTCTCAGTGTATAAGATGTAAAAACATGCGATATCCAAGATATTTTACTGAATTCTAATGTTAGCAAGAACTAAATTCTACACTTGTAATCGTTTCCCAATATAATTTTTATATATAATATACTTTAATGATGACGTTCGCATGACAAAAGAGCTGAACTGAGTTGAGTACTAATATTCCATGGCATGAGAGTTTGTTCAGCTCACTTAAACATCGGAGATCCCGTTACACGAAGGCCAATCAACAGTACAATATACAGTATCTGCCTGGCTGAACATGGTGGAAGTAAATAAATCACTGCCGAGGCTGAACTTGAGCTGTATAGATGAATGTACCCTGGCAGAATCGGGTTACATATCCGTCATAACTCTCAGTAAAGAATAGTGAGACAGATACACACAGAACTGGTAGCTGATTTGTAGACGAGTAAATGCAGTGGAAAGCCATGAGACTGAGTACGTTGCAGCTTTCGAAGGAAATTTAAAAGTCTGTCTCATGAATAGGCCTCTCATCAATTATGTGCTATCTATTGTTTTGTATACTGTATATGGACATTTGTCTCAAAGTATCTAAGAAAAGAGTGTGAGAGCATATCAAAAGTTGCCCTCTAACAAAGGTGCTTTCTGATCCAATACATAGCATTTCATTAAATCTGTACCACATTCATTCAGAAATACCAGTGTAATTTAGGGAGCCCATATTTTGAAAACGCACGAGGGGTCCCGGTTTTAATCAGGATGGGGGACAATGGACCCATTTCACAGAAGACAATAGGGAAGAAGCCCAGGTGTGAATGATGAAATTAATGTGGCTGAAATCTGTTTAGCTGCTTTGATTTCATTCACGCTGCGTCACTTGGCCACTTGAATATAACTTGGCCAGTTGAATATAATATATAGCGTAATTAGTAACACCTGTGCTCTTCCTGTTTATGACAAGTCAAACTGCTGTGAGAAAGGTCTATTGTTTCATCGCTTTTAGCACACCTACACACATATCCCACACATCAACACCATAGACAGCGCCGAAAATCCACCAAAACACTACTAACACAGGAAACACACGGATTGCATAGGTGCGATAAAACTATTGATTGTCAGATACCTTTTAATAACAAAACACAAAATAGTACTGACAGTCAGAAAAGAGCTGCAAGCGTCATAGCAACAGCCATGGCAACATCATACTGATTGACATTTAGGAGCAGGGTGTGTTGTTTCTGTTTCTATATTTCGTTAATGAGACGGAGCATAATAAACGCTGAAAACAAGTATAACAATATTCTCAACATTTTCATTGTGGTTAAACCGGGACAATTTAGTAGTGCCTGTTGTAAACCGGGAGTGTTTTACAGATATTTGAAGAGAAGATCTATACCACCCTCATTTCCGTGTGCTAAATATGAAGCTAGAGCCAGGACACAGTTAGCATAAAGACTGGGAACGAAGGTAAACAGCTAGCTTGGTTCTCTTGAAAAATATTTAAGTGTTACTTAGCGAGAGTTAAAAATGTAAGCATTGGCAGCGCACCAGTTGTGGCGCTGTGGCACGCTGGTTGGTTTAGCCCAGTTAGACAGGTTAATCACGCTCACAATTTGTGTCAAACTAAATGCCGACAGTGTTAAACTGAAGTCGGATTTGTCTGTGAATACACTTCAAACATTTTGATGTTCGACGGCATCACCAGAAGGTATCGATTAGTGGAATAAAACAAATGGACAGGATGGCGTGTCCTTCACTCCACAGAGTTCAGGTAGCCTCCAACGCAGACTGAGACCAAGCAACAGAAATGAATGCTACAGAGTATCGCTGCGTGTAGGCGACCCCTGATCTAGGGAATCATATTTCTCACTTAGTCCCTGAGGGCACATGGGAGGACAAGTGCATGTTATATGTTACCATTTGCCATTGTTGGGAAATGGGGACCTCCTTTACTGAATTAACCACATACTTACACACACGGCATATGCACATGCTGACCCCATTTATCAATGTCCGAATTACAAGCCAACGAGACTGCAGTCAATAGTATTGACTGGCCCTGGCAGCATCTCTGAGCTCTTTAATGTCTTTGTCTCAGAATAATCTACAGCTGAGGAGAAAATAGGCAAGCACATATAACAGCATGATGTCCCAAAGCAAATTGAATCAATCCAGTGAACAAGCTGGGAAGTCTCTTGACACTCAAAATCATTAAATACGACACATCTCCACCAGTTGAGCAAGAAATGAGGGAACTCACCATTGGCATTTATTCATTATACAAATGTTAACATCTCAGGAAACGATGTATTCAATTGGTCGGCTGATTGACTGCAAATTGAGCCAAATGGATTACTGGATGGTTCGTAATGAGGTAAGGACCGAGCAATGAGTCTGGAGAGTTTGCTCTAATGATGAACCACAAAACTCTCCAGAGACTCATAAAGGTAAGCTCTCACGCAGGTCTGTTTATTAGGAAAGACATTAACCAAAATAACGCTTTAAAAACCTGATAACCTGAAAAACTATAGCTGCTAATGTAGTGTAAAAGTCAATTGTCACACAAGACTTGGCAACATGCAATTCATCCTCGAAATGCAAAATGTTATTCAAGCCAAATGGCCCGCCTATCATTTTCTAATTCACATTGTAAATTAATTGATTCACAATGGTCAATTTTTGTGTACTTTTTAATGTAAATAAGGTGCTAGAGTGCATCAAAAAGCATTCAGATGGACTAATAAAGCTTGTATGTTCTAAAAAAAAGTACCAGGGGAGGAAACATACGCTCCCATGTCTCTCCGGGCAAAGTAAGTCAAGTGACCCTGTTCTACACTCTTGGTGATGCAGTGACTACTCAAACGACTAGTTGGCTTGCTTAAGCTAACACTGAAGCAAGCCAAGATAGATGAGAGATCAGAGAACTAATTGTTTCCGACTCACACTATTTTCTCTTTATATTACGTGTTCATACATATACAGTACATTACAGATACTCTTCCCATACAATTAGCAAGCTTGATAGCTAATGAGACCATAATTTAACACAAATTTACAAAAATATAAAAAAGATCAACTCATTTCTCAATTGTCTGATAACTATTCATCTTTTGTAGGGTGGTTTATACTTTGAAAAGAAGAAAAGATGGTTTAACCAAGTGTCAACTTCCGGGGCTGAAAAATGACTCGAAAGTGCCGAAAACACTCAAATGGCCACTTAAGGCTGGCTCCAAAAGCAAGTCAGTCCCTGTTAAAATGACCAACTTTAGAGTAGACATAAACAAAAGATGTTTTTTGGGCCCTAAAGCTAATATTCTTGTTCATGACACCTGTAGGGGGGGGTTTGTATAACTCAATTGTTTAAAATATATCAAGACTTAATGTTATAGATAATTAAGGCCGCGGACATTTTGAGTGACAGGTATGTGCCGTCCCAAGTTCTAGCTATAAAATAGCTATAATTTTGTGATTCTGTTTAGGCCAGCAGAGAAGGCTTAGCTGGCCCTGGCGGCCCACCACTGCTATTTTACAACCTTTACTTACAACATCTCTCTCCACTCTGCTCAGTGTAAACAGCCTGCAGTTCAGTCAAAGGTTCACTGAATTCTAGTCATGTGACTGTGAGTCTCAGTAGAGTCAATCGTGGCTTCCCAGTTGCATCGCGGAGCACAGAATTCAATGTCTTTTACAGGATGTGGTTAGTGTAAACAGCTGTTTTTTGCCAACAATTTAAAATGAAAAATCACTATTTTAAGCTGGATTTGGTTGTTTTTCCAGACGGAAGCATGTATTCGTGATTTATACAAGGACTTTTAGAAATTTTAACATCCAACAATAATTAATGATTTCACAGTTTCTGTTGATGATAAATGCTGTATTTTTTGCAATTTAAATTATTATTTTTTTAAAGAATACATGCCTTTCAAACACACCGGCGGGTTGTGGGGCTCAGACCTTCACGGCCAATAATGCAATAGACACCAAATATGCTTTTCTATTTCCTCTATGTATAATCATCACATCATATATATTCCCTAATCAAACCATTATATATATTCACAGTGGGGGGAGGGGACAGAAAATGAAGATTGGAAGGTTTCAATTTAAGAAACCTATGTGTGTGTGTGTGTGTGTGTGTGTGTGTGTGTGTGTGTGTGTGTGTGTGTGTGTGTGTGCGCGTGTGTTATAAATAAATTATAGTGATTCACAATTTCTTTGTGGAGCTGTGTGAACTGTTTTCAATGTGTCAGTCTCCAACACGCCTGTTGACGTGCAGAAGAAACTGTGTAGAATAATTAATTGAAGCAACACCATTGATGTTCACATCAAAACGGAGGTTTCTGTGGTTATTTTTTACAACAGTCTGATGCTGGTTGCGCTGAAACCTTGTGGTTTTACAGTGACATCATAACTCCAGTTAGAGAATACAGATGGAGCAGATATCTGCTTCCTTCAGATGGCTGTAAAGACAGTCAAACATGTACAGGAAAAATCAGCACTATCATGGTGAACATTACCTAATTAATTCATGCTTCTCTTAATGCAGCATGATTACAACAGCATGTGCCATCTCAAGAATCCATTTCATCAGATTTGATCGCCAAAAGAAATATTAGGAACTATTTATCTGTTGTTAGTATTTACTTTTCATTTTACTAACATTATTATTCTAGCTGTTTGCTTTATTTGGATTAGATTTTTGAAAGTAATTTATTTTGCTAGTTATTTGTTTGGTTTAATTACTTGTTAAGTTCATACGTAGTTTGTGCATGATTAGTATTCAGTCTAGTTTTGTTTGTGAATTGGGTAAAATTAAAAAAATGAATATATCTTGAAATACAACAAATCTTATTTTCTTGCTTTGGAAGACAAAAGTATGCCAAAGTTGCTCAAAGTAAACACATTATACCCTGAGTTGGAAAAGCCCAGTAGTTTGCATTGCTGATTGCAGTCTGTGTTGGGTGAATGGATGATTAATAAGGGATTATATTTAGAAAGTTGACACCTCAGACTTGGACACAGGAGACAGGGTAGCTATAGTTCACAAGTTGGATGCCTCAGAGGAGCTTCTGACCCATTTATACTGACCTTATTTAGCTGGAAGGTGTTAAAACAATATTTGGGCTCTAATAAGATAAGTGTGGGTGTGTGTGTGTGTTGGCAGCATTCTCCAACAAGGGTCTGTTGTTAGTGCTGCAATAACAGGTCAGAGCTGGTTGAGTGCTGACCCAGCTAACGATCATTTTCTGCAACTTTGAACTTAATTACTTGATGAGGAGCAGATGTTGTCGGCGTAAGGTTCAAAGTCTCTCCCAAAAAATCAGGCCACACTCTAGACGCCAGGGTTAGCTTCCCCAAAACACTGATATGTTGATATGAAGTTTCATGGGTTTCTTAGCAAAAGGCAAGTGACATAAACTCATGCAAATGATATGTATACAATTGCATAAAGTTTCGTAAATATACAAAAATATCAAGACATGTATTTATTCATATGTAAATGTTTTGAAAACAGTTGATTTTAGTGATCTAACTCTCTATTAATAACCAGCAGGACTCGCTTCTATTTACCTTGGAAAGCAGCCACTTAATAGAGTGCCTCAGGGATGACATATTGTCGTAGGCCAACCCGGAAGTTAGCATCGCACTGGTTCCATCGACAAAAAGCCAATGGGATATTTCGTTTTTGGATTATTGCAGAGAATATGCTCTGTGGAAAATTCAAATTTGTAATACTTACACGTTTTGTTCATCAAGATAATCTTCACGAATGAACACCACTTTTATGATTTCTGAAGCGTGAATGCAGTCGTTAGAAGTAAAAAGCTAACGTTAGACTATAAAACGAACTACAACCACGTTGGCACGAAGTCGAGTATACAAAACGGGCTGTGAAGGAGGACGAGTCGGCGTGAAGACGTTTTGTTAGCAACCGCCTTTTTTAAGATACCTAAAATTCACAGTTGGAAATTTACTGACGTATTTTCTGTTGCACAACAAAACATTAAAATCTCTTCAGCTTGTGTTGAACAGAGACCTTATTTCTGGCATCTAACCAAAAACCCATTCAAATAACCCATGGACACCCACAGCAAACTGATGTTTGTATGGCAAGTCTCTGAGCTTCACGAGCAAAATATTGGTCGTTGCGCCCAGAGGTTAAATGATCATCAGACAGCTCGTCGATGGGTTCTGAGAAAGTGGCATGTTTTGTAACATTTGGTATGATTTCTGCTATTTTTTTGATTTGTGCTATTTTTTTTATTTTTAGTCTCTATTGAACGGTAACACTCTGAAGTTTCTTCACAAACAGTCAGAATCACTGTATGTGCTACTGGCATTGAGCTATGGAGTTTACCACACACTGAAAAAGAAGGATTTTATTTCCGCCTGGATTTGTTTTGGCCAACAGATGGCAGCAGTTATCTATGGCTGGGACTTATGACCCGGAAAACACACTCCTACGACAGGATGGAGTCATGGTACCTGGTAGAAGTTAGAATTTGATAACAATACGACAGAAAATTAATATTTTACACGTGGTTTACTAAGAGTGCGGCCGCGTAAAAACACATTTGGAGGCTTGTGTCACCACGTCAAAATGCATATACTACGATAAACTCCGTGTCTGAAATTTGAACTATAGTTTATTTATGTCAATGTATGGTTAATGGTTATAACATATTTAACCATCGTCAACTTTCACAGATTCTTGAAAATTCTCATGAACCAGACTTTGCTCTTGATAATCGGTCTCAGGTACCTGACTCACGGTTTAAAATTTCAGTTTTGACAACTTTCCCAGGATTCAATCTGATAAATCTGCATATCCTTGTCATCGTAATTTCATTGGCTATATGGAGCCTGAGTTTGTACAGGATCTGTTTCCAATTGGCTCGAACTTTACCCAAAGAAGAGAGGCGGGCATTGTCTTTCAAAGCGGACTCTCGTTGGCTGTTCCAGAATGTGACCGGGCTATAGAAGCTCCTATTGGGTCAAATGAGGTGTCAATCTAACCGGCGGAATGCAGCCTCCATTTTGCGATGAAAATCTCGGCTCTGTTGACATGAAAAGTGAAATAATCACCGAATTATGATCGCGAGTTATCATATCTGCTGGCTAATTTGAAATGATGCAACAGCCCCCCGTGGGTCTTTATGGACGTACTAATGTGTTTTAGACTAAATCTTTTACTGGATTAGACCGAGTGGACCCTTAGCGATCAAACAAGACCGTTTTTGCTGGACTAGCAAGCACAAGGGGGACGTTATGAGTCACGGCGATATTTTATCAGCTATTTTTGGAGTGCTTGTTTGACAGAGACGTTAACTGTACCTGCTGTTGTTATTGTATCTTGAAATGGTTTGCATAAATCGAATTACAAGAACCGTAGCTTTCTAATGAGATATCACATTAATACTCATCGTTACAGAGCAGTTGTGTACATAACACAAATCTACACTTAACAGATGTGAGATGAGGTTTTTATATAACTCTACCTTTGCAGGCCTGCAACTCTCTAACAGTCCATGAAGTACTCAAGTACTGTATAGAATTATGTTATTTACTGACGGTGAGCTGTGAAAATATAACACATTTTCTCTTATTACTTGCTGTCTTAATACGTAGTTTCTGAAAATGTGGTTATGAAATACTATACCATAAACTATCAATTGAATATGGAATCTCACATGTTTATGTATTGTCATTCCATAAACTGATCATGTTCATGAGCAAAGTAACTGTAGCCCTGTTTGCCCATAGACCGGAAAACCAGAGTTTCTATCCCAAACTGAGACACACCAGACTGACTTCTTCACTCTATAACACCGGCTAACCATGAGGAATTCCCTTGCAGGAGGCTCCAACTTTCTTACTGAGTTACTCAGTGTACCAACTCTGTAGATTTATCAAAGTGAATAATGTAATATAGACAGTGTCACTATATCTCTGTCAAACCAACCCCAGTCTTATGTCAGCGTGGATCTGGGTCACTACCCCCAAGTGTTTCCTACTGCTTTCATTAAACATTAACTGTGTCTAAGTATATTTCAATGTTTCTGCCTCCTGAAACCACAGATTAGTTCCACTTGAAGGGGAAATGAGACACAAGTCCATTGATATATCTACCTCCCCCTGCTGTTATTACAGGGTTTTGTGCTCTTTTTGGCTGTTTGACCAGATTCTGGCCAAACTCAAAGGGCATGGGATTTATGTTGGTATGGATACTGCTGGTCTAACAGACGTACACATGTATCCATCTGTAATAATGCTGCTACATTCTAGTCAGTTGCTCACTATTAACAACCCACCTTGGTACCGACAGTAACAAATGGAAAGCTTTACTAAGACATGCAGCGTCAGTGTTGCAAAGGAGGAGAGGAAGAGAGATAGCCACATAGTGATAGAATTTAAGGAAATGGATAAAAGTTACTTTCTCACCGAGGTCACGTATTGTACGTCCCGGCACAGTTTAGTCTCCCGTGGAAAGTCAGCAAGATCCAGGAAGTTGTCCACCACCACTTGGCCAATCAAGTCATGGCGAGAGAACCTGTCAAAGTCGTAGACACTGAAATGCAGCTTGCGGCTCGACAGCTCGGCGTACGCCACAGGAAAGAGAAACACCTCATCGAACACCGGGTTGAGTGTCTTGCGGTGCACCTTGGTCTGGTGTTTGGTTTTGCGGTCGGGCAGCAGGTAGATCTTGACGTAAGGATCGGAAGTCCCTGAGAAGTCCTTGGCGGGAAGGTCCTGGGCCTTGTGGATCTTCACGATCAGCTGCTCCAGGTCAAAGTCAAACTTCAGGACGAAGAGGAGACGCCCACAGCCGTCGGGGTGACGGCCATCTTCTGCGTCCACGGATCGCTGCTTGTAGAGTTCTGGTTTGATTCGGCCCAAACCAGATAGTGACTCTTGGCGCTGGAACTGAGCAGGGTTGAAGTCCGGATTAGACAAGTTCATCTGACGTCGGATGGAGTTGTGCCTGAAACAAAGTGTAAAAGTGGACAAATAAAAACATTCAAACAATTTAGTTTGACTCTTCTTTGTTAAGTCTTTGTTGCTGTGAGGCCACTGCTGGTGCCACTTTGTGTCCTTAAGCCTGATGTATTGTATGCTGTCAACTTTGTAAAAAGGTATATCTGAAATCAAAGGTCTAGGTGTCTGTGTGTGTCCATCTGTGTTTAATCTGCCAAAGCCAAAAGATGGACAGTAGCTTTGGGGTTTTGAGGTGTACTGACCGTACAGACGAAGTAGGCTCAGTTATCTGTCTCTGGACCCTGTCCCTGGCCAGAGTGTGGAACTGGTTTTTCTCCACCTTGGTCTGGGTCTCCAGTGGGATGTCAGGAGACGTGTGGCTTATCTTTAGGCCTGACTCTGGGACAGCCACAGCCGAGAGGGGTCCTGAAGGCTCCTTCACACAGCCATCCTCGCTGTACTCCCTTTCGTCCCCGTCCACCTGTATGGCATACGTCAACAGCAGCTTGTGTAATAGTTACAGCAATGTAAATATGCTATAGTAGCAACAGCCTACAGTTAAGCCTAGCACGCCATTTGGGTATTGATCGCTCCTTTAGGACTGGCCATCCACTGGACTGAACCAGTGGAGCTGTGGTAATGGCTTACATTGTGGTAATGGCTACATGTAGGTATGTGCTATGAACCTACTGCACTATGGCTACATGTAAACAGAAAGAAACTGTCGTTTGCTCCCTTCTTATATCAATTTATTTGTATTAGATGGAGGCGGCATCAGGAGGGAGCTGATGTTGAATTAGTGTGTATCGCATGGATGGGAAGGTGCCCATTTGGAGGGAAAATACAAAAATGTTTTTCTTTTAAAACATAAGGATTATAACTTCAAGCATCGTGGCCACGCAAAATGGCAACCTCTCGAGCTGAAGAAATATAGCCAACATGGAGGTGCCTAAAACTGTAGCTTCTCAAAATGCTGGAGCCACCCACTCTGAGCTTAACAACTGCTCCTCAGAAACCTATGGGTGACTATGCAGATGGAGACTTTGTCCATATTTCATATCTACACTCTGTTTACACAAAGAAAATATAAATGAGTCATATGACAAAATAAATGTTGCTTGACATATCAATGCTTTTCTCTTTTGAATGTGAACATCACCTTCCTTACCTCTGTGAGGACGGGCTGTTGGTCCCCTCCCAGAAAGTGCGCCCCCTTGAGGACATCTGGGAGGAAGCGGCCACTCAGGGGCACCCAGCATAACTTCCATGAGACAAAGAGAGAGACGCTGAACAAAGCCAGACCACAGGTGGTCACCAGCAGGGACAACAGGCTCACCGATACATCTAGAGATGGAAGAGAGAGGGGGGGACTCAATGAACAGTGAACACAGCTTTGCCAGTGAAAAGCGCTGGCACAGACAAACCTGGCTCCCCAGGGAGGACAGACTGTTTATTCAGAATGCTAAATGAGAAGGAAAGACTGCAACTTGTTTGTGATTTAATTAATTTCATGCATGAGACCCAGTATGTTGTATACACAATATATACTGTATATGATCGAATCCAAACCATTAAAACCTGAAACAATTCTCAACACGTGTCTCATCCTGTCTGCTTTATCAATTGCTTTCTACTCTACTACTCTAAAACGTATTATTTTCATTACTTTTTATAAAAAGGGCTACAAAGCCTTTTTGTTTCACCTTATTCATTCAACCATACATCGTGGTAGTGTTCCGCTGCCGTCATTTTAGCTAGAAGCAGTTAGGATTTTTTTTACATTGATCAAACATATGTTGTCTTAAAGCTACCACCAGGAACTGTCATTTATTGTTGATGTCGGAAGTCCCTGTGGAAAAAAGAGGTAGTTTTTTCCGAGCACCAGAGTCCCTTTAGAAAGCCTCTCATTTTACTGCAGCAGGGTCCGACAGTCTGCTCCGCAAAGTCATGGTTCTGGTTCTCCCTTGTCTCTCTTACCCCCAGTGGGCCCGGCAATATGGTCTGGGCCTCCAACAGCGTGGTGTCTGTGTTGGCTCCCAGAGAGAACAAAAAACCAACCTTTTCACTGAAGGCTCTTTACTTGTATTATATAGAGGCATCAATATTACTTGATACTGTTTTGTAACCTCATTCTCAATCCGGAAGAGAGAAAGAGTTACACAGAGAGAGAGATGACTGCTCTCTGTATCTTTCTCCACCGCCGCTTTCTTCTTCAGCTCTCTTTTTCTTTGTTGCTAGTCGTTCTGAATCAGACTCAACACTGAGAAAGAATGTCTGAAGTTCTTTTTAACCCGTCGGACTGAGAGTCCTTGTTTGGTACAATGCCTTGCAGTTTCCATGATATACTGACAATATCAGTGATACTCTGAGCTTCACATTATGAACAAATATGCCCTGCTTTAACAACTGTTCGATGTCATGTTCAAATTGCATTGCAAATCTATTCAACAGTCTTTTCCTTTTGACTTCCCCACTAAAAGAGCTGAGAGCAACTCTTAATGGGACAGCGGAGAGTGCTCAGGCACAATGTGAGATATGTGTATGAGCTCATTAATGGATGCAATTAGAGTCCAGTCCTTGTGTTAGAAAGAAAAACATTTTCCAGTCTTTATTATAAAACTACACAAGGCCCAGATTCACTTAGCAACTAATTGAAGAAGAAAAACATGCATCCACATTTCAACTATTTCTTCTGTGTATTTTCTCTTAACTATCACTGTTTTTCCAAACAACTGTACTCATTTATAGATGCATTAAGCATCACTGTGCTGAACTGAGAGAAGCATATTTTCTCCTGAATGGTGATTACAGTTGTAAATTGAAACAAAACAAAAACACTACAAGCCATGTCTAGTAAAACATAATGATTCGGCTTTAAATAAGCACTTTAGTCACGTTATTTAAATTCTGGATTATTGTAGTTAATATAAGTCAACATTGAGTTTTGGTGTAAAATGGGACAAGAACAGCGGCCTCCTTGTGGTGTTTTTGTCTTAGAGCTTTAACCATTTCTCTGTGTTTTTTCAATTCAAAAAACTTAATTGCAACATATTGGTTGCCTAAAAAAGTGTCAGCGTTTGGTTGAATTTAGCTGCAACCTCTCGTGTCACGTCTGGTTGCAAAAAAACAAGATGGCCACAGCCAAAAACCAAGATGGCAACGGCCCATATGCCGAACCCAATCTTTCAAAACCGTAGTCCACAAACCAATGGGTGACGTCGCGGTGACCATGTCCAATTCTTATATACAGTCTATGGATGGGAGTCAATTTCACTATTCATCAGGTGAATGATAAGGGCCAGGAAAAAATGTCAATGGGAGCAGATGGGAGGGGAATTATGATTACAATAGATCTTTTTTTTTGTTTTTATGATACACAACACAGAAAAGAGGATTGAACGGGAGTCATTCTTCTGGGATTTGAAGGTTTTGCGGAATTTAGTGGAGCGAAAATCTACTCCTGTGTCACCCTCTAGTCTGAATACTTTATGAAGACACAGTAAGGCAGTAATATTGCAGCTGCCTTCTCACAATCTATGCTATACAAGCAGTGTAAACATATGCCGCAGACATGCCACCTTCATCAAGACAAGGCATAGAACATGTAATTAAATGGCACATGATGTGGAGATTACACCGTTGATTGTTATCCATCGCAACAATTACCGTTGGCCTCTCCAGCAAAGTAGGTTGCTGCGAAACATGGACACAGCAGGGGGGCTCGGGATTCTATTTTATGTCCATTTAATTGCCGATTGCATTCATGTTGCACATTGGGCCACAGTGATGTCATTGCACAGCATCCATCAGATGTCAAAAGCGAGCGACCTGCTGTGACATCACCGATTAGGGCACAACTAACATGACTGAACATGTCAGCCCATAGACAGCGGTGCAACGTTGCCACTCTGTGATTCAGTGTTGATTTACCCTCTCAGTTTTCTGAAGAAAAGCTCGTCCTACGCCTGAAAATGCAAATATGATAGTTGTCTCTCTCTCTCTCAATGTTTCCAAAGATCAAAGCTCAAGAAAAGAGCTTGAACAACAGCACAATTTCCTGGTCTGGGGAGTGGCTCATTAATACGAGGGCTGACACCTTGGTTGGTGTGAATGCTCAGCTTTATATATACTGTATATATATATATATATATATATACAGTATATATATATATATATATATGGTTCCCTGAGCATTTAATATGACTGAACACTACACTACACTGAACACTGTTGTTTTATTTTTGATACTAATACATTTTGTTAGATTTGAAAAGCTAATCTTGAGAAACCAACAAGAGTATGCTGAATTTTAAAGAATTAACCAACCAACCCAGACCCGTCTTGCTAACTCCAGAAGCGCTAGCTCAATAAGTCGCTAGCGGGAAAGGCGCCAAGGTGGCAACCTCCAGTTCTGCCGAGTGAAGCCAATGCGGAAGTGTCTTAAAACTTGCATTTTCTCTACTGACCAGCAGGGGGCAACTCCTGGTTGCAAAAATAAGTCATATTTTATGGAAGTCTAAGAGAAAATGACTCTACTTCTCACTTGATTCATTGCCTCAGTAAATATCATAAACATGCGTTTATGGTCTCAATCACTATAGTTTCAAGTTTTCTTCAATACACCATGATGTTCATTTTGTAAATTATGGTCCAATTTTGAGCAAAACAGACCATAAAGTGGAGTATGCTTTAGAGCAGGCTCACTGTGATTGACAGGTCGCTGCCGCTACCAGAGACGTATACGGCGTTTCTACGTCACTCTTCTGTGTTCCAAATATTGTAACTTCCGTTCATTGGCTGCAAAAAAACAACAACATGGCGACGGCCGGAATCCAAGATGGTGACGGCGAAATCGCCGAACTCATGGCAGTCCACAAACCAACGGGTGACGTCACGATGACCACGTCTACTTCTTATATACAGTAAATGGCAGCAACACCGACAGTCCGTCCCTCCCTCCAAAGCCACTCCCCCAAAAATGTTCATTATGAAACAACGGTTATTGTTAGCGCTCACAGCTGTTAAGCAAGCAGCTCATGAGAGACTCAAGTGACGCTCAATGAGTGTGCTGACAGTGTGCACACAGGTAGATAGGCAGGTAGGTAGACAAATGAAACGATACAACAAATACCTGAGTTTTCTCTTTTGTCAGACCATTTGATTTTTCTGATTGCTCTCAATGTGGGTGTCAAGAGAATTACAACAAATATAACAAGGATGTTTTTAAAGAAGATCACCAACCACAGCTGTAATATCCCAATAAAATGGGCAAAAACCTAAAGGAATCTATGTTTGCAAAGCACTGCCATCAGAGCACAGTAGGCGCTAAGATCTGTGAAATGAGGCGGGCAGGAACACAGCCAGCCCTCCTGTGTGTGCAGCTATATACACCGGGCACCAGCTGGGGGGAATTGAAAGCAGCGGAGAGATGATATACAGCGTGTGTTCCCTGAGTGCAGGGCTCGTATTCTAAGCTGACTCGGCTAGAGAGCGTGCAGCTTGTCCCGCCGTGCCCTGGCTTTGATGTGCCTAATAGGTGATGCAAAAATCAGAATTATTTCACACCCGGAATTCAGGTTTTCTGTACCTAAATGAAATTACAGCCAATGTAAGTAATTTCTCCTCGTATAAACCTTGTTTCCATTCAAGGCTAACCAATCTCCATTCAAGCCACCTTCCTTTCGAAATATTTGAGACCAAAAATAAATCAATATTGAAAACACTGTTGCTCCTTATTTGATAAGCTTTTAGAATACGGCCCGTGGCTTCATTCGATTACCTTTGTAAGAACCTTTTCTAAAGCCGCATGGTGTCCCCGCTTTTCATGTCCTTTTTGCAGGATGCAATCAAGGCACCCGGTGCCTAAACCCTGTACAGCTGGTGGCCGTTAATTGGATTCAGGAGCTTCAATAATCAATAAGCGAAAGGAAGTCAATTATAATTTAAAAAAAAAAAAGGTCAGAGAGGTTTTGATTAGTGTAATTATCTGTGCTGGGGTTGCTTGTGTTTATGTATGAAGGAATAACTGGTGCAAGTATAAAGCATGTAGGCATTAGAGGTAGCTTACATCAAAGTCTAAGTGGTCAATAGGGCAGTAAAATCCCTTGATGAGTTCTCATTTGGTGCTTTCGGAAAAAAGAACATACATGTCCATCATAGCCATGATTCAAAAAAGCGCTCTTTACTTGTACATAGGGCTGGATGCTTTTGAAAAAACATCAAACTGTGATAGTTGTGACCGATACTGCAATTGTAATATGATTTGTTACATTAATGGGAATGATATTTTCTACATCATTACTCTCATTTTCACTGAAAAACATTAAAATGGTGAGCTTTTTGAAGAGATCTGTACCAAACTGTGGAATATGATGTGCAATATTTAATTTAAAATGGTATTCATTACACACATGTAACCTTTGAAATTTGAGAAAATCAATTGTGCTGCCCTATTTGGACATCCATGCAAATTCATTCAATAAATATGTAATTATTATGCTTTGAAGACCTATTTTAATATTGTGACTCAAAGACGTTGGACTTTTTTTTTTAAGATTTTCAAAAACCAAGAACTTAACAGAATGGATTAAACAGTGAAATCGTCTGCTTTCACGAAAGCTGCAAACATAAGCATGTCCAGCTAACTGGCTAACTACTACAGTATTAATGTAACCCAACACGACTGTACTTCCAATGTCAAGGAGCATTTCCTGCTGCATTATATATTTACTGTTTAGGTTAAAAGAAAAGGCCCCATTCTCAACTAGCCCACTCCATGTCTAGTATATCCGGTCTTCGTTTTAGGTCTGTACAGAGCTCTAGTTCTCATCCTCAAAGCCTTTTCTCTTGTAACATTGTTAATGCATTCAGTTTTCAAACATGAACACAAGGTTATACTAATCTCGGGTGTTGATTGTCTAAGTATGTAATTTAAGTAGCCAAAGAAGGTTGTTAGAATGAAATAACAGCCTGGCTTAATATTTCCTCATCATATTAATAAAAGAAAGATTTTTTTTTTTTGGTCTACACTGCAATGCAAGGACAATTCTGCTCCTTCCATTTCTTCTTGATTAACTGGTGAGGATACAGATTTTTTTGCCTAGAACATGCAACTTTATCCGCAATCTTTTAGCCATCAAGTGAGACTTATGTGTAAATTTTGGGCTATTTTGCTTCCATACACGTCTTCCTCCAGACTAATGTTTTACTACTTTGCCGATTTGCGATGTATCCTAAATTCACAAAAAGTTAGCATTAGTTAACACCTCATTTGCATAAGAAAACCAAATATTTTTGAAAATTTGAAATATAAAAAAGTCATTCTATTAAGTTTCATGGTGATATCTATTTGTTCATTTTTTTTACCCTATTTACCCTCTCTAAGCCAGGAAGCTCCACTTCATTAGCTCTCACATCCACCAAACTTTTCATTTTTATTCCTAACTAAATGTTGAAGGTTTTTACAGAGGGGTTTGTTCATCTATCCTCCACAGCCTGATTTACATCTTATCACTGAAAACATGCCAAAAATAGATTCCTATATGGCTATTGACTGTATTTTCTAAATTTATGGAGTGATAAAAAGAGATAATCTATAATTCCCTCTGTAAAAACAAAATGAAATTACATTTGTAGCCTGGCTTTGTCCAATGCAAAGAACCTCATTTAAAAAGAGAATGCTCATATGCTTATTTAAAAATAGCATTTCAGAAAACTGAGATGAATTATCTTAGTGTAAGAAATCAACTAGGGAGGTTTCATGGTGATATCTATTAGTCATTTTTTGTTCTTACCCTATTCAACTGTGTCTCCCCTTAAGAATATTTTACAGTTTTCATTTTAAAACTAATCAGCTGGAAACATTAAAAAGCTGGAGACAGTGTTTTATCTAACTCATGGAGCTAAAGTTACTTGCTACAGCTGATAAAAGTGCTAGGAATTTTCAGTGGTAAATCCTGGTGAACTGCCTCGTATGTGCCATGCAAGAATGGAAAGGCGCAGCAATAGCAACTAAGGGAAGAGAATTAAGCAAAAAGGTCAATTCTGTCACGATAACAGGTTCAGGGCAGTTCAGGTATGAGAACGAGGTTGCAAATTGTTGCATCAAAATTACATGATAAAAGCAACGCATCTAAGATTTTGAAGCAACAGCGAGAACGTCTCACCACCAGGAAGCAGGGATCACAGTCCGATTTTCATTGTCCAACACTGCAAATTGATTTTTCTTGATAGAAGCCTTGGCAGAGGCGTTCTCCTGCCTCTGATGTGAATCAAGCTGAAAACCCCAAAGCGAACAGACACACAGATGGCTGCTTTTATTGATTTGGACTAAATCTCCCTTTGATGAGGCGTTGTGAGAATCAACAACACGCTCTAGGGTGGCTGATTATCCAGCTATTCTGTAGAAAGAAGCAGAAAAGAGACCCACCAGCACCAACTATGAAACTTAAATGTTCCTGCCAGTCCCGCACGTTTAATTTGGCATGTGCCATATTGCAGCATGGTCTGGTGTATGTTTTTGCAGGTCAGAGGTTGTACTCGAAACCGAGGACTTATTTCCGTTGACTATTTAGCTCATGTATGTAACATACGCAACAAACGTCCTTGTTTGAACCCAAACCATAGCCTTTTTTTTAACCAAGTAGTTTTGTTGCCTAGAAATAATGAAGCAGTTTTGTTTCAATTCATAACGTTAACCTCAATATTCAAAACAGTGACCGTGCATCTGCGAAAAAGCGCTTAAAATGCGCGACATGCCACGCAAAATGTCCTCAAAAGTGTCATTCTATTTATACGACTTCCCATCAGATCACGTTGGTTAGTGTGACATGCACTGACACTAACACATGCAGACACATCATCACATTTGTCTCCTGTCGGGGGCTAGGAGAGTTTCCAAGCAGGAATGAGAATTTATTCATTAACCTTTTGAGTGTGCGTGTATCCATCTGTGCAATCTTTATTCTGTATTCAAAGTGTTTAACCCTCAGCACCCTACTGACAGATTGCCTTTCTTCTCACACAGTCAAATCAAAAGGCACCGAAATCATACACATTCTGCTGGAGCTGAATCACAGAGTAGCTTCTGTCTGGTAACAATATACATCCATAAGTTGAATTTATCTCCAATATCAAAATGAATCCTGTGATCTGTACAGCTGTGGTTACAGTGCACATCAAAACTGCCCGAAAGCTAATTTAGCATTGGCTTTTTTCTGTCCCTCCCAACTCAACCTCTTTCATTTTGTACTATGAATCATTATCATTAGGGGTGAAAAACGCTTTTCCCCTGGGACACATTCCCAGCTCTTGCTGTTCAAGGAATGTTTGGTGAATTCCAATCCAACATAAAGGGCATGTGAAACACACACAAAGCCTCACAAAAAATCTGAATTTCTTTCACATTTCTACAATGCTGCATATCCATCTTAGAAAGCCATTTTGTCATAGATTTAGCTTTAATTTTCCATTTTCAAAACTTCAGAAGAAGGTATGGAATAATTCCACTTGTTTTCAGAGCTTTTTTTTCAAAGTAGCGAGATCTGAAGACACAATATTAGATTAAACCAGTTAAAAGATTTGGCAAGGAAATGTGGCCCACTGCAACCTACAAATGGTTAAAAGATGTGAGCGGTGACAAGGAGCTGAACTAAATGCAATCACTACAATCAATTTAAAGCTACCAGTTGCCAATGGAGAACTGTTGGAACAGGCATGATGCAATTCTGCAGATGTGTTTCCAGTCTTGGCTGAGGAAGGATACCTATAATGTGGCTATGCTGAAGCAACGGAGGACAGCAAATGCGATGCCCAAAAGCCAATTTATCTAAAGGAAGACCCTCTATTAAACTCCAGAAAGACCTCTTTGACGGAGAAGTGATAAGAGTTATCCAAAATGGCCAAAATCCAGAGGACCAGAGGAAAAATTCATAGGTTCAGGCCTGTAATGAAAATGATGCCATGTAGCTTCATCTGAGGGGCTGAAGGCTATAAGATGGTTGGGTTGATTTCCAGAGAATGGAGGAGTCTAAGGACATTTTGCACCAAAAAAGGACGAGCGGATTAGCAAAAACAGTGACGAGGACAGAACCCAATGCTGGGTCACTCCAGGAAGGAAGCCTATAAAGTGATGCAGGTGATAGCTCTGTTCACTTCAAGAACAAGTTCAGTCCAAGAACAAAGAGGACTCAGAAAACTCTAAAGCTGAAATTATACTTTCCACGTCCACAAGTGTGCAAGAGTCAACATCACATGTTTAGCTGATGGGAACATATGTAAGACTGTTGGCATAGATTGTTTAAGATTGCATTTCGGCAAATGCGTTCCACCTCTTTTGCTCTCCACACAGACTTTTTACTTGCATTCAACCATAGCCAGCTCGAACGTAATTTGATCAAAAGTACTCGGACTACAACTGGAAACCAGGGCACTTCCAGTACCAAAATCTAAGTAAAAAGTTGGAAAGACAAAACAACTGGAAACTATGGATAAGGTATGGTTAAGGTTAGACACCTAAAATACTTGGTAAGTAAAAAATGCGGCATAAATTGGTGTGACAAGACATGAACTGCAGTGTACAGTGTAAAAGTTGAATTTGCTAATCTCCCCATTCACCGCCAGGAACTCCACGCCCTTACTTTATGTCTTCCTAAATAAACTGTTAGCCATAAATGCAAGCCTAACACTAACTATTGGCCATATGTGATCATTTGGGGGCCACTTTTGCTGAAATTTCTGCGTGTTCAATGCCCTAGATTAATCTGCCACCAGCTTTTTCCTGCTCCTAACTATCGTTATTATGTCGTCCTTTAAAAATCCAGTATCGTTAGACCTCCACGCTGAAACTTTGTGCATCATGTGCTGCAGGCTTTTCAGATATGACCTCCTTGGCATACTGGGCTGTATAAACACAGACGGCCACACAAAACCTCTCTGTACTTGGCTTTGTTTCTTCTTATTAACTCCATACATCATAATAATAACCATGAACATCACTGACTTCGGGCAGTTCGGGAATGTACCATTTTATTGTTGGTTTTATTTGTATTCTCTCTGTGGTTGCAAGCATTAGTGGTGATGAGTGGATATAGGCCAAGAGGTCACCGTGCTCTGAGGTAGGTTCATTATAGGCCCATCACACTCACTGTTAAGTCCCTGAGCAGGGCAGACACTAATCAGAGACACACAAAGTACTCACAATGATGCCAGTTTATTCTTGTTTACTATCTAGCACACCTACACAGATAATAACCTTCAATTAAACTACTGTAACGGTGTAAACATCACAGTTGAATGGCTGATTCATTCTGAAATTCTCATTATTTTCCACAATTTGTATTTCCATTTTGGACTTTATTAAATGACTGCTCCCAAAGTGAGAGGTGAAAGGTCCACTTACAATGCTCTGGGGATGGGAACTGCAGGTCGGTGAATCTACTATTGTGGTCCAAATTGAAATAATTCAAGAACTATTGAAAAACATTCATGTCCTAACTTTGTCATGTCATAGCTTTGGTGATCAAAGCTATGACCAGCTAACTGTTCTAGCATCAGGTCAATTTTATTGTATTTGGCCAATGGTTTGTTTGATGACCAATCTAACATTCTATTTAACATCAGCTGTACCTTGTGTTTTAATGATAATGAGCTAATGCTAGCATGCTAACACGCTAAGCTATGATGGTAAACATTACCTGGTAAACATAACCTGCTAAGCAACAGCATGTTAGCTTTGTCAATGTGAGCATGTTAGCATATAGCTTAACATTGCCAGACTGGTAAAAACCTTGCCACTTGGTCCAATATTAACCACCATTTGCATCATTTAAACAATCAAAACAACACACACAGTATCTTAGGGTAAAAAACAACATCCATATTGACGCCACATTCATGGAAAGTATACATTTTAATATTCATAAAACGATGCAACCTTCAGGTTCATAGAAGCATTAAGAGTAGATTAAGTAATGGAGGCCTGTGATTATGACCAATGTATTGTTCCACTGCCTGCTACAGTCAGACATCGGGCCTTGGGCTAGAGCCATCTCATTAAACTCTTCGATGTACGATACGCAGTCCTCCGGGGAGCGCAGCACTAGTGCAGCTCAATAAGCTGCAACAGCCAAGTCAACAGCGGGTCAATATGAGACAATAGATGAGGTGAAAGGGCATGGGAGTGTGTTTCTGAGTGGAAGCATGGGGATAATGTCCTGGAAACAACTTTCACAATGCCGCGTGGGGGAAAAAATGGGATACCTGTGCATGGATAACACCAGAAGGAAAGTAGTTGTATGCAGGGGATTCAAATGAGTGTTGTGGGTAGGTGGATTTCGGATTAAGAGAAGAGAGGAGAAGGCGTGAGCCATTAACTTTATTGAGCTCATTCAAGAATATCACCAGGGGCTCAAAGATTTCTTACCCAAATATCCAATAATGTTATGTTGCCTGGCAACCATTCCTCAAAAATGCAATCAAGGGTGTAATGAAACCTAACCTATTTCCCCAAACATTTAATCAATCCCTCATCATGGAGACCAGGAAATGAAAGTATTTTCTGTATTTCATCTTTCTGTGGGACATTGTTGTTGCTGTTGACTTGTATCAGTCTCTTCTGCTGTGTAACAGGCAGGCAGCATGTAACATATGCGCACCGTTTGCAGGGTGTCTGCTACAACACTGTCAGTTTTTTCAGACAGTGGCGGCCCGCCATAATCTAATTTGTCCCGCCAGAGTTTCATAATGTAGCGCTTCAGACCGGTGGGTCTTAATGGCTCTCGCCAGATGCATTTCCTTCATGGCGGTGGGCGGGAGTTTAAAAAAAACATGCATATGTTTACAATCGATCAGTAGTTAAGTTTGCTTTACTTCCTGTTGATATATTTGATCGCTTTTGATTGAAAAGCAACTGATTTATACACGAATAAAGTCTTCACCTGCTAAGATATTCGCTAAGTTTTAAGGGTGCAAATGGCATCAAGTGATTCACTAGTAGTTACAAAGAACTTAGGTGGGGTTTTAAATGCAAATTTAGTGATGGGTTTATAAAAAAAATAGTGTTATCCAATCCTGGCAAATAAAATCAGGGATCCCCCCGGTATTTAGGCTACCTGTGGCACTGTAGAAAAATCAGTATGGTCACATTTTCAGGATTTTGGCATCGAAATATCGGTTCTCGTGACATCTCTTGTCACAATAAAATCATGAGAGTTTGAGAGTTGTGGCATGCTCACGCTGACATGATCGTTTGGTGTATGGTGGTCAAAAAATACAGTCAGAGCTGCCTCAACTCTGTGTTTTTCTCGCCTTGACGTTCCCATAAAATTAAATATGTTCAATATCGTAAGTCTTGGCTTAAGTCCTTGCAAAATCTGTGAATAAAAGCTCTGTGACTTATGACTTAAGATGCGAGAAGGTATCAGACTTCAGTCTTTTCAAAATCTTCTAGTGTACAGTAGGCATTAGTAAATACAACAGCTCGGTACCTCATGGTCAGAAATAGTTACTCCTTTTTACATAGCACTTACATATACAGACCTAATTGATAAGCTGTGTTACGTGTTGTCTTTTCTCCCCTCCTGCCCTTCTTTCTTTCTCTCTCTCATGTTCCTAACAGGTATCAATCAGTTGGTTGGGTTCCACCTGTGGGGGCCGGTCGTGCTGCTCGGTGGGTTGCACCAACTGCAGGCTGGCCAATCGGCAGAGGGGGAGCCAAAGATAAAAGCAGGAAGACTCAGGAGTTCAGCTGGTCTTGTCTTCAATTGTTTTCTGTTGATGCTGAGAGCTAGAATTCAGGTTAATGTTTGTGGTTGCCAGAGCCACCACCCCTTCCAAACACATTTGGAAGGGGTGGTGGTGGTGGTGGAAAGCTGGTGAGGGATCAGACCCTTGTCATGTCTCTAACAACTCCTATTTGTTCTATCTACACTTTTCACCAGAAGTGGAAGGTGTAGATTTAATATTTAGGGGTAATGTTTCCTCCAGCGAAAAAGTTGTTGTTGCATATGGTTATTTTGAAATTACTTATGTAAGCATTCGATAAAGATTCATGATGAAGTTATCTGTGAAGAGGCACCACCCTGTAACTCTCATGATTGTTTCTCCTACACTACTAGCAACTGTCTGAGTTGCTAGCACTGCGATAAGGACATGATCCCTCACTGGCTTCCCTCCTGCTAATAAGGCCAAACTGATAGCTTGTTAAAAAGTAAAGCAATGTGATCTGTATTAAGTTTTAAAGGCAGATTTTGTTTTAATTAATTAACACCAATAGTGTGTCAATATTGTTATTAAACCCTTTTAGACAATGTTAGCTTTGTTTGCACTGTTGCCCGGACTGCACTGTGCTATGTTAGCACCGTACACTCCTAGCCGTCGCTATGTTGAGGGCAATAAATATGCTCGGAATTTCATATTGAGCACCTTTAAATGACCAAGAACTATTTTGAACATTTACGGAGGATCATAAATTACACATTGAGGGCTCATTATGTCTGTTGGCGCAAGAAGAAGAATTTGATTCCTCCTGTGGCGTGAAACCACTTGTTTGGATTGGTGCCTTTTTGAAACTGTTGCAAAAAAGCTCCCAAAACTTCCAGTATCAGAGAGCAGTATAGCACCAGTCTCTCCCCCTCTCCACTAAGAGGGGTAGCTGTTTGTTGTGGATCAAACTGTGTGTGTGTGTGCATTTAGAGCAGTCTAATACAAGAGGAAGTGGGTCACGGCTCCTCAGGGGAACCACTCTGGTAGCTTGAACTTCCTCTTCATCATACATGTTTAATGATGGATTGTAACATGTTTAAATATCAGCGACCCAGCCACAGCTGCTATGAGGGAAACAACATACATGTAAACACTCGCTCACACATACACACAAAGGCAGGGAGAAATTAATGAACAGACTTGCTTCTGCACTGTGTGTACACTGTATACCATATGCATGCATAGGAAAGATGATCAAACAGCCCGCATGCTCTGATATGCATATATATTGCATATATATACAGTATATACCCAAATCACTTACACATGCACACACACTAAACATTTTATCAGAGTAGAGATGGCTGGTTTTGTAAAATCCTCTAAAGAAAATAACTCAAATTAGTGGTATGTGTGTGTTGTATTCTTGTAATATTCCTACAGTTTCCTCAGGGATTTTTGTGGTCAAATGTGCAGCGTAAATGTAATTATTTAAGTTCAGCCCCATTAAAGTTTTTTCCAGACTGGCCTCCTCCTTTCTGATCAGAAAATTGTTTCTAATGTCAATATTAAAGAAATTCCAAGCCAACTATACTCCATACTGGGAGTCTAAAATAACTGGATTATACACCACTGGTTTTAGTTGTTTTTGCAAGATCGTCTGCAAACTGCCGGCAGCTGTGGGGGATTATCGGGTGGGGCTTCTTTTTTTTCCCCCTTCTCACCGCCACAGTAAAAGAGAAACCAGACCAACACTCACACGGTTGGGTCTGCACGAGGAGGATAGATGGATGATGTAGTGGATTTGCAAACACAACATACACACATACGTATATGTATGGTACTGAGATGCATTGTTAGATTATACTGCTCGGTGCTGGATGCAAGCAACAAGTTCAGATCGCACTCTTCTCGCATTTCGTGAACTGGGAATCTCGTGGTCAGCGCGAGGCAGTTGCATACAAATGATTATTTTTATGCATCGTTCTGTCTCTCTTTAACCCAATTTGAAACGTTTAAAAGAAGCTGTGCTGTTTAAGATAAGTGTGCTGAATGCTCCTCTAAAAATATAAAAACTATTTTTTTATCAGCCCCCGCGGAGCTCGTGATGAATTCGAATTGACCATTAAACTGCATATTTGAGATGCTTCTTTTTTTTGGAGGACAGTCGCGGGTTCCTATAACATAATTCTACTTTCAACTGTCAGAGAGAAGATTGAGGGCCCGACCTGAGTCCGTGTAGCGCGGTCTGGCCAGGTCCCTGAAGTAGTAGATGAAATCCAGGCAGTGGTCGTCCTGCACCTCCCCCTTGGAGCACAGGTCGGAGAGCAGCTCCAGCGCCTTTCGACAAATCTCATCCTCTCTTTCTGCAGGCATTGCCCTCCAGCATCCTTCAGGCTGTTCGGCCACTCCGGCTGATCCTCCACCACCACCACTTCTCTCTCAAACACACACACGCGCGCGCGCGCCCTCGCTCACAGTCTCCACCAGCGCAAAAAGACGCACCAGAAGCACCGCGGCTACACCCCTGGGTAGGTCCGGTGCCCTCGACGTATCCGCGAAATTTGATGATGTTCAGGTGAATTGTGAATAAAGGCTGGAGGTCTTAGTTCAGAGGAGTTCTCATGCGTAAAACAAATCCTCCATCGCATGTTTTGTTGTTGTTGAATGAAATAACTGCTCCAATCCGGCGCGCAACTCCTCTTATTTTTCTTTCCTGCTATTCCCTCCTGTCTTTCTGTCTCACTTTTCCCCTCCTTTATCTTCTGGCAGCGCTGCTGCTGCCGCCGCTGCTGCTGAATCCCGATTGAGCCTCCAGGCTTCACCAGCTTGAATGAATGCGCGGCTTTCACCGCGCTCAGTTATTTCTCAAAGCACTGGGATGCAGAGAGACAGACAGGAAGTTCTGCCTCCTTCAACCCCCCCCCCTTCTCCACCACCTCCAACACCATCCCCTTGCCATCTAAGCAGCAGCTGTCCCACCTCACAGAGAAGTCAAAACCAGTACAGACATCACTGTGTGTGCCTTGCCTCTATCTAAACACTTTCCAAATGTCATGAATTCCCTCAGCGTTCCTTTCCTTTTCTCCATTGTCTAATGAACAAAAGTCAAAGATGTTGATCCTCACACCTGGTAAGCACATAAGTAATGAAGGTAATATCCCCAGTGGGCTCCCGGGTAGCAAGTTTTTCAACGGAGTAAAGGGGGCTCAAACACCTGAGAGAGAGAGAGAGAGAGAGAGGGGGGGGGGCCCCACATGCACAATGCTGACCTTTACTGGAGGTAATGAAGGGGCGAGAGTGATGGATAAATGTCACATTAAAGCCCCGGTGGTGGAGTTAATAAAGGCCTCCCCGTTTCAGTCTCTCTCCTGATTCTTTCCATGTGTGTTTGTGAAGTATTAGGTGACGTCTTCCAGTATATCAACAAATAGCTCCTAGCACATGAAAATAACTTGACTGTGAAGCCTTTGTTATGTCATTGCCAGTGTTTCAGCTGCATACATATATATATATATATATATATATATATATATATATATATATATATATCATACCGATTTATATATCAGTTTAATAATCAGCCATATATACAGTATATATAAGGCTGATTGTCAAACTGATGTCAAGTAACTGCATCAGAACCAATGGGAAGAGAGTATGGAGCATTTTCACCACATTTTTCCATCAAAAACCCTGATATTTAAAAATATTATCAAATTACTTTGTTATATGAAAAGGACCCAGGATTGACCTTTGGCTAAGCTTCCCCCCTCGCTGCTTGTCCATCAAGCTGGGCTACCATGGAGCCCACACTGAAATATTATCACATTTTTGGAGAAGTTTAAAAGAGATTTCAGAGAGAAGCGGATCTACAATATGCGTTTGAAGGAAAAATCTAAGGATGTCAGACTGATTCAGCAGAGAAAACAGTTTAAAAAGAGAAAAATAGAAGCTAAAGACTACAGATCTCAGTGTAAAAGTGAACCACCACATCACCTGGGGATAAAGACAGAAGATGATGAAATTAAGGAACAACACTGTTCCTGTAAAGCCGGGTAGGTCTTTATTCACTATTAAAATCCTTAAAAAGCAAAAGCAGCATGTGTAGACATCCAGTATACTTCAGTAGCGAGCATAGCATAGACATGCTAACGCGAGTTAATAATGATGCATACTTTGCTAATGTTAGCTCCACAGGCTTTTAGTTGAATCTAAGTGCACATGGCTGACTCACATTTAAAGTTAGCATTAACGTGGTGTCCTTGGTGTCTTCACACCTTGCTAATGCTAACATGCATGAGCAAAGACTGAAGAAGATAGCATCATATTTGGCAAGAAATACTTGAACAGTCCACTTTCTGTGAGGCTTTCATGCAGATGGGATGGTATTTCATTTTTGGCCTATTTCTAATTCAGATACAAATTATCCGTTGAGTTGAAGACATCTCTTTCCCAATATATGTTGTAACCGCTCCCATGACACCACTCAACCTTTGATTTTTTCAGCTTCAGTGGTCATCAGGCATAAAATACCATTTCATTATCAAAACCAATTGTTGTGCATGATGATGCAGGACTGCTGGAAACCACGTTGGTAAAACCACGTTCTGTTTGGCAGTTTGATGTGTGTGTGTGTGTGTGTGTGTGTGTGTGTGTGTGTGTGTGTGTGT
>NW_022280123.1:1493047-1535547 GCF_004355925.1 Anarrhichthys ocellatus
TGTGTGTGTGTGTGTGTGTGTGTGTGTGTGTGTGTGTGTGTGTGTGTATGTGTGAGTAGGAGTGTGTGGGCGCAACTCTGCCCTTGTGTTTGTTTGCATCTCTGCACACATGTGCATGTTAATTTCCAAATGTGTGTGACTGACAGTCTGTGCATTTGAGTGTGCAAATCGTAGCGTCTGTGTGTGTGTATGTGGGTGTGTGGGTGTGTGAGCGTCACCCCGGGTTGTGTTTCATTTTGCATTATTTGGGCCAGGCTCAAAGCCAGCCCAGCTGCCTCGGAGGAACAGAGGGCATCTGTTCAGCCTCCACACCGGTCGCTCTGTTCTTAAACACTTCTTCGAGAGCAGCGTTCTACATATAAACTCCTAACTGAGGTTAAAGGGCTAATTGCTGTAATTTTCACCATCCTGTGGCTAAAAAATGGCATAATCTTTATATATTTGCTGGGTTTTTGTAGGGTCTATTTTTTCAATACCACTGACTTCCCTATTGCCTAGAGATTTCTTGCTTTCAGTACTCACATTGTAGGCTGTGCTTTGAACAACAAGCCTCCAATCAGGAGTGAGTCCTAACACCAGGCGGCAATCTGTGGTTCTGAAAAGTGATACCAATTTGGAAGTGGCTTAAACTTGCATTCTCTCAAATGGCAGATCATCCCTCTGCTGTATGAGAAGTGATTTGTTTCACATTGCTTCAAGAATTCTTGAGAGGAGCAGCAACACTCATTTAGTTGGAACAAACAAAACAGTACTGGCCATTCAGCATTAGGAGCAGCAATAGCTAACGACTGAGAAGGCAAGGAATAAACGAGTACTCTTATAACAGTACTCTAAATAAGTTTTGTTCTCATTGTGGTTCAAAGTGGCAAATCCTTAACATTTAACTTATGGTCACCACGACTACGTCCACTTTGCCTCAAACCCAGAAATGAGTTAACATTTTTGCATTTCTGGTTTCTTTGTCTCAAAGTCAATGGATTTTTTGGATTTGGTGTTTTTGATTAGATGCTTGAATGGTGTTAACACAAACTTAAAAGATTTTAATGTTTTTTTCTACTATACAAAATACATTGTTGATATTAAGGTTTTACGTGTCTTAAAATAGACGGTTGTTAACAAGTGTCGAAGTGAGACTAGAAACCGTGGTGTAGTTTGTTAATATCCTAAGGTTAGCTATTTAACTCTATTGATTGCATTCACGCTTCAAAAATCTAAAAAGTGCTGTTCAAGATTATCTTGCTGAACAAAGTTTCTAAATATAATAAACTTGAGATTGCCACAGAGCTTATTTTCGGAAATAATCCAAACTCCATTGGAAACAATCCCATTGGCTTTTTGTCAAGAGTACAAGTGAAATGCTAACTTCTGGGTTGGCCTACAAAAATACGTCATCCGTGCAGCACTTTATTGGAATGTCAACAGCCACTGAGGTGTTGTTGACCTGCAACTGTAACTGAGGCCAATGGAATTCACTTATCACTGAACTCATCTTTAACATAAACACTTGGGTTTACCTGTGTCAGTTGCGGGAGCCAGAAAATCCAGATTTGGGTAACAGACTGTTGGTCTCTCCCTGTACCACCTTTGTGGTAGTTGCGGGTGCACAATTCAGGTGCCTAGCAGTGTGACAAACGACTGTGCCCAAGTGCCCATTAAGACTGTTAATGAGTAGAGGAAGGATTTCTGAGCACAATGGGACACACCTGATGAAATGATGTCATCCCTTTGCTCAAATAAATAGATGGCATGAGCGATAGGGTTTGCTGGGATTAAGATACCTGCTGAGATACTTCCAGCCTTAATGGGAGACACATCAGGTGAAAAGAGGAAACCATTTATCTAATAGATATCACTATGAAATTTTCTCAGTCAATACTGACATTGAGACAGTGTTAATAGGGGAGGGATATTTACAAGCCATGTTTGGCTTTTAAATTCTCTTACAGAATGTTCAAACTACAAACTCTCTTTTATCTATGTGCATATCTGCAAACAAATATCAAATACAAATCCAATTTTATAAAGTTTCTACGGAGGACATTTTTAATATCTCTTTTGATCACTTGATTAATCCGAAAATACTGTCATACAGCCATACAAAAAATGTTGTCCATGGTTTTAGGAATAAAATGTTCTATAAATGAGGATATAAAGGATATATGAATATATCTGCAAATTATGCATTATTTAATGATAACTTTGGAGGAATTGAAAAGAAATCTACAAACGCAAATAGACAAAGTAGTAGAAAATAGCTCAAAATCTTAAAACTGATCTGTAAATGGGGTGTCTGCCTGGGCTGGATATAATTAGTTATTTGGGCTCAAATAATTGAAAAGGACACTCAAACAGAATATATGTCCGATATTCACTCTCCTTGTAGCTCTGTTTTGGTCTCCACCAGCTGCTGGGCGAAATATCTGTCTTTTGCTGCTAACTGCTCCAATATGTTCACCAGCTAGTTGCTAATTGTGTCTGTATGCTGCTTGGTGCTGGGCAAGTAATGAACAGTGTGCTTATTGGAGCTTTGTCCCTGCTGCGTCTGGAAACATTCAAAAAAGGTGAAAATGCTCCATAGAATTGGATGATAATTTTCTGTGGGTACCACGCCACTTCCCTAATAACCTAAAGCAGAGTATGGACTATATCTCTAATCAGTGACCTGTTGAAGGAGATGTAAAGATTGCTGGTCAGATAGAATGATCATGGATCTGTGGGCCCAACTCTGTCCAATCTGCATATTAATTGAATTGAACAAGGCAGCACTGTAGTCTCAAACATCCTGCAGTGAGATCCTTTATCCTTCATCCTTTATGAGAAAGTTGAGTTTTCTTGTGATTTCTTTCTGCATTTGCTTATTTATTTGGTGATTGTCTTCATTGTATCTGTTCATCTGATATCTGTCCGTCAAGGATCGCAAGGAACATTTACATGCAGGTCAAACAGAGAGGAGAAAACAGGAAGAGAAGGAAGATGGCGGGGAGAGGAGAGAGAAAAAAGAACTGAAGAGATGAACAGTGAAGTAGTATTTAGGGGGGGGCAGGAGTCGAGGTGCTCTGTGAACAAACAAGCGGGTGTTTGAAGGCCTTGGCATTTGACAGCAGGATGTGAGATCGGAGGGAAAGAGATGTGAGGGGGAAAAGTTAATTTGGCTTTTACAATGGAGATGGAGTAGTCTGAGCGTACCCCTGGACCTTTTACAAACCATTAATCAGTCTGGAGCTTTTATCAGCGCCAGACCAAACATCAACAACACATATTTTCCGGCATGAAGTGAAATCGCAAGTTTGGTTTTGTCATAGGGTCACGGTCTTGCCCTTCTGTTTAGAATATGAGTCGTTTTCATATTCATTTTGATATTACCAACTATTATATCAGAATAACGATTGCACCATGGGAAGTTAACACAAGGACTGCAAACACACATACCCATTTCCTAACTAAATTAGCACATATAAGTTTCATTTTTTAAAACCTGGAAAAAAAACAGCTAAAAATAGGACTCCTTTCCCATTACCGGTAGACAAATATGCCTTTCCTGGTTTGATATGATTGATGTAGTCTCGCATAGACATACCGGTCTCCACAGGGCTAAAGAAAGGTTTGGCTCCATAAATTATCATTCTGGTATGGGGGGGGGGGGGTTGCAATGACATAAGAAAATACATGAAAAGGTGTGGGAATTAGCGTGTCCACCTGGGTGCCATCACTGACAAGCGGGAGCCGATTAATAACACTGACTACTGCAGAGTCAATATTACCCAGGAATTATTACTGATTGCTTCCCAACTGAAGAGAAAAATTGGATGTTAGTGGGGTTTTTTGTCCAGTGGGAAAGGAGCACGACTTAGCACTGGTTGGAGTTATGGAGAGATTTTTGTAGTATAAATACCGTAAACCAGTGTCACAGTAGAAAATGTCTAAATATTATCATTAACAGGAGGTTTTTACATTTTAGCAGTGAAAAGCATCTAGCAACAGAAATTAACAGTTTTAATTCCAACAATTCAAGCAAGTCTGTTTAATGTCCGGTCCGAACAATTTGGACATTTGCGTTCCAACTTGCACCTCCAAAGATAGATTGGTTGTTTCTCATCACATGACAATGGGTGCAGCGTTCCAAAAGTTGAACTATTTAGATACGGGGGGGTGCAGCCGTTGGGACCTTAAAAATGGCCATTTGGGAATGCCTGTGCGCCGCGATGGCGACGCTTTCCCTTTCCGCACGTGCAAAAAAACGTGACATGTGAATGGACTCTTTCAAAGCAGTTTTTTCTGGGAATGTCACAACAGATGACAATGTCGCCCAGTTCGTAATTCTGCAAATATATAAACATTGCAATACTTTTATCAGTGGGCCATAGGCTCAATCACCATTGTGTTACCTCCTTCTGCGATAGATAGGGACTCAACAGACATTTGTTTCAATGAAAATCTCCCAGATTGCCACTTTAAATATTTGATGGAGGAATGAAGGCCATTACATAACTTATAGCAGTCAATTGGAGAGCTATATCACTTTGATGAGACACAGAGACAGCAGAATATTTGTAATTCCTCACAACAGCATCCGCATTGCTATAGAAATTTTGAAAGGCTGCATTAATAAAGAGACAGAGGTTCGTGTCCGACAGGCAGACTGTGTCATCGTCTGTTAAACATGACTTGGCAGGGCAGCTTCTCAGAGGAACTCATATGAACCGATGAGAGACAGAGAGAGAAGCTCTTGTTTTTTTTGTTTTAATCTCTGGGAGTGTCTGCTTGTCGACTGTAACAACTTAAGGACCTAAATAACTTAAAGCACCAGTTGTGATGTTGTGCACCTGGATAGAAGCATGAAAACAGGCATACAGAAATAGAGCAGAATAAAGCTTTTAATGATCCTCTTGTTTTCTCCCTTTTATTGTGTTCGGCTATTTAAAAAAAATGGTTTGATCTTCATAGCAGCTATAAAGCTTTTGGACTGGAGTCATTTTTAGATCAAAGCACAGCTAAACTGTAAGTGCCAAAATGTATGATTTTAAAAGAAACTATTGGCTTTTAACTCCTGTGTTGTGCACCTTCAGCAGAAGACGGACAGCAGAGGCATGGGGTGGCTCACATCAGCTCTGTTTGTTTAATCGCTCCATTTCTCTCCCATTTACTGTCTCCTTGTGGTTTACAAGCATTACCACCCACTGA
This sequence comes from Anarrhichthys ocellatus, assembly GCF_004355925.1. NCBI lineage: Eukaryota > Metazoa > Chordata > Actinopteri > Perciformes > Anarhichadidae > Anarrhichthys > Anarrhichthys ocellatus. Next base: position 1,498,229 of record NW_022280123.1, read on the forward strand.
TTTAGGGCACGTAATGTGCAGCAACGGCACACCACGAGCAAAACCATGGACACAATCATGACACATGAGGGAAATATCTGGCACTAAGGCTGTTAAAGGTGGTTTCCTGTAGGCAAGCAAAAGTTATGTGTACCTTCAGTGTTACTCACCACAATGCATCGTGGATGTCCTTGAGGCTTGACAAATGTGTTTAATGCATTTCAAACAATGTGCGGCTGGTCACATGCGTGTGCATTGCATCGCTCATGCACTTGTCCATTCTTGTGTATGTACACCATACAAACACTTAAAACATTGCTCTATAGCACTACTAGTGGTCAAAACCTCCATAGAGTATCTTTAAATGTTCCGCTATGTCCACCAGTTAGGCGATGTCTTTGTCCGTCCGCCATCTGGTGAAGCTTGGTCGGTGGCTCGACGCTTCAAACTATGTTGCTCTAGGTTCCCCAAGTCTTGAACGTGTCAGGGACAACGTGTCAGGTCCCGCTTAATACATGCATAGTGTCTCCTCAAAATAAAGTTCCATGCTGACAAGAAAGTACTGTGTTTGCGTGTTGCATTCAAGCAGTCTTTTTAAAATAAACTTCCAACATACATTTACTTAGTGTTTAGGTTTACTTAGTTAGATTTAGGCAACAAAACTACTTGGTTAGACTTAGGAAAAGATTGTGGTTTGGAATTGTTACATAAAATAAGTGTGTTTGCTAAGTTACTTGCATAACGGGCGTTACTTAAGTACATAACTCACGTAACACAATTACGGTAAACTCGATGTTCCCTTTGTTTTACACGGGACACAAACCGTGGTCTCATGGGTGAGAGTCCTGTATTTGTTTGACCCATCCATCCCGAACTCCTACCTAGGTGGAGTGTCTCCCTTGTTATACTACGTCAGTTGCTCTGACTGTCTAATAATGACGCAGATGGGTTTCGCATTGGAGTTAGTTGAGGGGCACTGACGAAGCGTCTGTATTTTACGAGTTAGGAGTGAGAACGGGTTGACCAAGTCGGTAAAGTTGCAGGAAATAAAACCAAAACAATGAGCCCAAAGACATGAAAGCACAGCATATAGCTGTCAAAGCTGACAATGGTTGACTGACAAAGTTTGATTGATAGATGGTTCATCCAATTACCTTCCAAGTATTTTTCTTAGTGCTTGCCCTTTTCCGAACAGATTCCAATGGCGCCGTCTCAGGGGTCAGGTTAGGACCCCTTTGTCACAGCTAGCTTTCCTCCCAGTGTAACTGCTGGCCTAATTAATGATGTCTGAGCTGTGTGTTTGCATTCTGAGATGACCTTTTATCCGGCAGCCATCTAAACGTCAAGGGGTGATTACCTAAACATGTGGCTGATTGCAGTCGGTACAGTCAATACATTGTCCATGCACACAGTTCATATACACTGCTGTTATGTGCCATCCTCCTCTTTGGTTCCTGGATTAGTATTACAGTAAAGTGATGTGCATCACATTAATGCTCTTGGTCAGCGATGGGGCGTTGAATAAAGGGTAATACAACAGCAAATCACAAACAGGAGTAATCTGTTGCACTGCTCTATATGGATCAAGACTTTTAAGCATGTTGTTGCAACCAGGCGGCAACCTTCTATTCTATAAATTGAAGCCAATGCAGAAGTGACTTAAGCTTGCATTGTCTGTAATGGCCATCATGGGGCAACTTCTCTGGTTGCAAAAATAAGTCAGATTGTTTGGAAGTCTATGAGAAAATGACCATCCTTCTCACCTGATTTATTACCTCAGTAAACGTTGTAAACATGAGTTTATGGTCTCAATCTCTAGTTTCAAGTCTTCTTCCATACAGCCTGATATTCATTTAGTAAATTATGCTTCCATTTAGAGTAAAATAGACCATAAAGCAGGGTATGTTTTAGTGCGGGGCTACCTTGTGATTGACAGGTCTTTACCGCTACCAGAGCTGTACACAGCGTCTCTACCATGCCGTCACTCCTCCACAGTCTTCCTGTGAATTTCCTTTCCCTGGTTGCAAAAATCGAAGATGGCGACAGACAAAATCCAAGATGGCCAAAATGCTGAACTCGAAGCTTCAAGGTGATGTCACGACGACTTTGTTTGCTTCTTATATACAGTCTGTAGTTGCAACATTTAAACTGAAAACTGGAAATAAACTGCAAAGACAGAAAACAGTATACATAACCCTTCTCAGACCTTACTTAAAGGGGACATATCATGTTATTTTTTTGGTTCATACTTGTATTTTGAGTTTCTACTAGAATATGTTTAGATGCTTTAATGTAAAAAAAAGAAAAAAGACACATTTTTCTACTATTGGCCGTCTGTATTGCCCCTGTCTGAAAGGCTCTATTTTAGAGCGTGTCTCTTTAAGCCCCCCCCCCCCTCCAGATAAAGCCCAGCCTTGCATAGGAAGGGGAGTCAAATCTACCTTGTTCCATCACATGTTTTCTGTTCTAGGCAGCCCACAAAAAACTGACTGGGTTGTTTGTGGTTTGGTAGGAACTCCAGATGCACACAAGCACTGAAAAACTGATTTTTCTTATGATGTTTCCCCTTTAAATGAAATAAGTACAATCTAGGGAGCTGTATTGTATCAATGCAAGCCTTAAGGACACTTTGGGTCTCTGCTGGATTCTGATGAAATAACAAATAGTTATGTTTGACCTCATCTGACCTCTGACAGAGATTCTGTTTTAATCATTCACGTCGAAGACAAAGTACAGACATCACCATATACCTCAAGATGATTCTTGCCCACCTGGGAACATCTTATCTTGGCCCTTCCTTCCTTTGAAGTTGATCAAAAGCTATATGTTTTTAATTTTGTTCTTTCAGCCATTGGTTTCCATTAATTTCTGCACTGTGTGAAAATTATAAGAAATTGAGTTGTGTGGAGGCTTATCTACATGGGGGACATTTCATTTGCGCTTTCCATGCTGCTGTGCTAACCTGCATCATGTGTAGACATTGCGTAATCATCAAAGTGAACATTGCATTTGCTTTCAATTTTGTCAGATTAGATTGGAGCCAAACATATCTGCATTGCTTTCCATAAGAACCAAATTGAAATTAATGCAGATATAATTTTGACTGTGATAGATTGCACAAGTTGTTTATTAATTAATTTTCATATTGTATGATGTGCCCAGATTTTGAAAACAGAAGTATTTTTGCAAAAACAGTTTGTTGTTAGCTACTTTATAGAAGCATTAATTGTCTCTTCTTTTTTTCTTATCAACTTGGGGGAAGCAGGACAGTCTGTTACCACATGATCAACCAAATGAAGGTGTTAGCAAACAGTCGTTTTTTAGCATTCATTTGAAGTTTTGGGCAAGGAGCTATATTTTCTTTCCTTTTCACTCTGTTTTGGTCTCCACCACTCCCTGAGAAAAAAGTATCTGGCCTTTCAGCTGCTACACGGTCCCCAACTAGTTGCTACTTTAATGTGACTGACTTGAGAAGTTCAAAATAGGTTGAGGTACAGGTGAGAGTAACAAAACAGTAGAATTGTGGGCCAGTAAACCAAAACAAAAGAATTAGAAAAACTAAAACCATTTCTAGAGCAACAGACCTGTGTGATAATTTCTGTAGGTTTGTACTACGACTTTCCCCCCTCCCTTTACACATAATCATTTGATCCATTGTTAATGTAAAAATGTTTTAAATAGAGTTTTAAATATTAGCTACCTTAAATACATTAAGTTTATGTTATGTTGTTAATTTGAGATATATAAAAGTCTCTTCAGGAACAGACATGCATTTTAAAAGAGACTAAAAATAACAAACTTGTTTTTTTTTTACTTGACTTCATTGTCTACATCGGAGATATCTTAGCCATTCTCCGAGAGACGGAAAGCCATCCTGACTGTATGAGATGACCTTCAGTGCAATCATAAGGCATCAATACCTCCATTTATCCCCTCAGCCTGCAGACTGAATTGGACCATAGCCAGGGCATATCCATTCAATAGCTATTGAACCATCTCTACGCTGACGTCATGTGAGTGCGTTTGTGTTTGTGTGATCTAACGATACAGCATTTTCTGTCTGTGTGTTGCAACAAGTTTTGGCCAGACTAACTCATAACGTTACCGCCGGCAAAATACCTGCACTTATTAAATCCATGCAAGCGACTAATACCCCTTTTTGGAAATTACATCCGCTAAGTGTATTTCACCAATGTTTGTGACCCTGAGTTACCGCAACATATGTGGAATGGTAACATATTTCAATATTTGGTAACACTTTATAATAACTACACGCTATGAAGCATTAGTTAAGTATGAGTATGAGTTATTGATCACTTTGTGTTGTGTCTATTTGCCTTTTCTGTTGAGAAGATAACTGAGACTTTTGTGGGTTTTGAGGCACTGATGGCCTTTCAATGTAATTTATAAATGCTTTGTGAGGCATAGATAGTCCTCACTTTAGATGAGGTTACACAAAATACTTTACTAACGACTAGTAACTACCTGAATTAATCATGAATTGCAGTATTAATACGTGTTTATAAAGCATATATTAACATAGTCCCTATCCATTAGTGCATATCTAAATCATTATATATACAGTATATATATATATAAATGCATGAATGTATATCTAAATAAGTTCTTAATCATCTACAACTCCTTAATAATTGATTTTTAATATATATAATACTTAATTTACAAATGGGGAATCTATCATTTATAAAGTATGAAAACACAATCACGAAACACATAACAGACTAGCTTATTAATCAAGAATAAAACCTTTATAACTGTTGTGAATTGTAGACTGAGTGTCAATGTAGGAACAATGCTTTATAAATGATGAATTAAGTGGTTACTCATACTAATGCTTCATAGCGTGTAGTTATTATAAAGGGGTACCCAATATTTTTTATATCTCAACATCATAATAAATCTATAAGCTGTTTGGGGCTCATTTAGTTGGGGGCCAAGGTTGCCGACTTTGAGGTAAAATCTGCCCCTGGTGTTTTTTCCTGAACCAGAGTGTATTTTACCGGTGTCTCTGACTTTGAGTGACTTGGGTGTATGACACAACTCTATCATGGCAAATCTATTGCTCAGGACAAAAAATATAGCAGTGTTGAGTGTTGATAGGTATAGTTGGTTCTCGAGAAAGTTGCAATCAGCAACACCACAGACCAAGCATCTGAACAGGCCCGTTCTGAACAGGCTCAGCACTAGTGCTGTAATTGCACTTAAAAAAACACTTCATGAAAAGCTTTGTATTCTTGCGTAATTGTAGTGTGAATATGCAATAATTTTATTGGCAGTTACAATTTAATATTATCTTCAATAATTCAATATATAATTTCAGCATTTCTGGGAAAAGCTTTGGCCCATCCGGACATTATATCCACCCTGTGAATTGAAAGGTTCTTTTTTTTATGGCCTGGAGTGAATTTCTAATGTAATCTAGGGAGGATTTGAATTAGATTTTCCTATTAGCCAGTCCCTGGCTGAACCAAGACATCTGCTTTGAATCTCGCCTAATACAATAGCATTATCTCTCAGTCTGTTCAGTCGATGTCTTCCTGTCCTGTCTCTCTCTCTCAAGCTCTTCGTCATGATATTCCACTCCTAATGCTGTCTGTATATTTCTTCACGTGGTTTTTACAATGCACTGCACTCATTTTGGTATGTACTGTACTTGATTGGTGGGTAAAAATGGGGCTGATATTTCCTGGAGCAAATAGTGTCAATCTACACTGTCTCTCTTTCGTCCTGAAGACATTTGTCTTCCTTACATATATTCTGAGTTTAGGTCTGGGTATCGATACTTTCATGGCATCTACCAAAATAAACCAATACCAAAAAGTATCAAAACTTCTCCAGTCAAACGATATCTATTTCATCCTTTTTTTTGCCCAAATCTAGAAAATAATTACTCTGTATGGTTTTGCTCGCAGCCAATCACCTCAGGTGTTCTTCGAATTAACGTGATGCGCAATTGGTTCACTACTGCAGCAGCTACAACCCATACAGCGGAGATTGCCTGCCTGCACATGCGAGCAGCCGACCCTAACAGTGGCAAGCAGCCAGCTAACAGTGACAAGCCAGCTAACAACGCACGCAACGGCAACATTGCTGACAGCGCTAACAGTGTTAACCTGAAGTGGGGGCCAGGGGGTGGGTCTTTACACTATCCTGCCACCGCGGGTTGGGGGACTGCATCATCAGCATTAACCGCTGTCTGAGCTTTAAAGCCAGCCAGTGGAACACATTCAGAGCTTCCATTGGTGGGTATTGAATGAACTATGGGTATCACTTCAATGGTACTGGTATTGGTAGCGGCATCGTAATTTTATAAACAATATTCACCCCTATCTGAGTTCCTCACTAAGCGATGTTTCATCTCTACTATAACATGCATATTTCATTGTTTCGTTAAGACTCCATATTTCCTGCCAGTAGTGCTTTAAAACCATTTTCATTTTCAAACATCCTACAGAGTTTGCATGCATGCAAGAAGTTTCTTACAGCATGTACACCTTCAGCACAAAGACTTGTTTCTGTTATTTGGAAAGTACTTCCTGAATTCTAAATGTACAGTCAGTGAGGGTAATAAATCATTATAATGCTGTCTGCCTTGCTCATGGGCACCTGCTTCTTCCAAATGGTATGGTGTTTTGAACGAGTTACCCTCCCTGACCATACCTTTTTCCCACCATTAGAGTCAACATCTCTTGAATCAGCGTGGATTGTTCATCATAACATGGACAAAGTTGATAGTGAGAAGCATGATTAATACACCAGTGATATCCTACGATTAGTTCTCTCCATTTACGGACACTGAAATATTGCCAAAACAGCAAGAATGGCCTATAAACACTCATTCTCAGTATTCTGGGGGAAAGTTAGAAATCCCTGCTTTCTGTCTGAAAAATGTAACATTCCAAAATTTTACTCAGCCAGGCCCTGGACATTCGTGTCTCAGTTCTAATTAGGGAATTACAGGCCAGAAAGTATCGAATATACATCATGCAGTAGGTGTAATAAAGTAGAAGATGGAAGTGGTAAATATCGTATACTATCCAGTACAAAGGTTGAAGGGGTTGAAGCGTAAACGAATTGGAAGGAATAACAATGGATGATTAGAATACAAGGGAAATTATTAGGCCACTTTCAGTTTTCCATTTGAGACCAGATTAGAGAATAAAAAGCAGCTCACCCATCAAATAATGTAGCTCAAGAAATCCCATAGCTTCTAATGAATGAGTGTTCTTTAGAGAGGCTGCTTTTTTTTCTACATCCCCTTTTCCAGGCAATGTACTATTTCATAGTACAGTTATTCTTGTGTATTACCAATTGGCTTCAAACAAACCTCCCTGAAACAATAAAAGACAGCACATCGTGATGCACATTTTTAAATCCGCAATTTTCGTTTCACTTCTGAAAGCTAAAAGAAAACATCTGTTTCGGAAACTCTCAAAAGGGATCGATGGACACACCTGGACGTGCAGCACACTTCAGTGAGCCGCATCCCCTGGTGATTGTGGGTTTGTTTTTCCTTGAGCGAATGAGAGCATTTGCTCATTAGCCAGGTGTGGTTTCCTGCATATCCACTGTGGAGAAGGGCTCCCTAACAGTAGCACCTTGCTGGGAGTGCTGCGATGGCGGCGAGATAGCAGACCCTCACAGAGCCATACGCCTTCCGATGTCAGTGTCTGGGTATGGCTCTGTTTGCTATTTATACTGATTAAGCCGAAAGCCTGCAGAAAGACTAGCTGCACAATTTCTCCTCCACGTAAGCAACTGCAGCTTGTCCGATGTAAAGCTGTTGTATAAGTTAATTATGTCCACTTTAATGTAATATTTAAGCTCTTAAACCAAGTGCAACCAAGTACACGGGCACAGTGCATGTTTGCTCTGGCACTAATGGCACTCATGAATACATTCATGACTGCATTATCTTTTAAAAACATATGCCCTTCTAGATTGTATCTTAAAGGTCACTTATTATGCTGATTTCCAGGTACATATTTTTTATCTCGGGGGGTCTACTAGAAAATGTTTACATACTGTAATGTTCATAAAACACATTGTTTTTCTCATATTGTCCATTGCTGCAGCACCTGTATTCACCCTCCGTCTGAAACCACCCTTAAGGTCTGTGCTGACCAGCTGTGCTCAGCCCTTCATTTTATCTTTTCCTTGTCTCTGTCTTCATCAAAAATTCCAGTAATGTGGAAAACATCCTGTTTAGTCCCAATCCCAAAGAAAAACAGTGTGAGGAGTCATAGTCTTACTAACCTGAGACCTATAGCTCTGACGTCGCACATAATGAAATGTTTTGAAAGGGTTGTCCTGGGTCACCTGAGTAGACAGGTTTCAGTCTTCCAAGATCCTTGCAGTTTGCATACAAGAAGGGAGTAGGGGTAGATGACGCACTACTTTTTATGCTCCACAGTATTTATAGTCATCTTGCAACAACTGCCAGCTCTGTTAGGATCATGTTCTTTGACTTTTCCAGTGCTTTTAATACAATCCAACCGCACCTTTTAGCTAAAAAACGTATGACTTTTAAACTGCACAATACAACTGATACTTGGGTTTTGGATTACCTTCTTTCTCGACCACAGTTTGTCAGGCTTGATAAAAAACGGTCTGACACTATCCTAACTAAAACTGGAGCACCACAGGGAACAGTTGTATCCCCCTTTTTATTCTCACTTTATACAGCTGACTACAGGCAGAGCCATGTGTCCTGTAACATTCAGAAGTTCTCAGATGACACTGCTCTGGTTGGTCTACTAACCCGAGGCAACGACCTGGCCTACAAACGGGAGATTGAGTCTTTTGTCAGCTGGTGTGATGAAATTTTTTAAAACTAAATATTGGAAAGACCAAAGAGTTGGTTATTGATTTTAGAAGGAAGGAGGAGGTCTCCCCAGAGACAATTGCAGGTCAGCAGATAGAAATTGTCCTGTCGTATAAATATCTCGGGGTCTATCTGGACAGTAAATTAAACTGGAAGAAGAACACTGATGCTGTTTTTAAAAAGGCTCAGTCAAGACTCTTCTTCTTGAGGAAGCTTAGATCATTTGACATCAGCAGGAAGCTTCTTCATGTTTTCTATCAGGGATCTTGGCTAGTGTTCTTTTTTATGCTGTGCTCTGCTGGGGGGCGGCATCACTGTGGATGATAAAAACAGGATCAATAAGATGATCAAAAAGGCTGGCTCAGTGATTGGCCTTACCCCAGACTCGCTAGAAATCACTGTTGAAAAGCGAACAAGGGCCAAGTTAAAAACAATTGTCTTGTTTGAAGGCCATCCACTACACGGTGTCTTCAATGGACTCCGAAGCTCATTTAGTGAGAGACTCAGGATGCCTCAGTGTTCTACTGAACAACTAAGAAGGTCTTTTGTTCCAGCAGCAGTCCGATTTTTTAATGAACACCTTTAGAGGTTTTTATTTTTCTGATGTCGATCATGTTTTATATGGCATTGTCTGGTGTTATTTATCCTTTGTAATGTGTTTCTGTCTGTTGTGTACTGTGTTGTGTGCTGTGTGTAAGAGCCATATGAGACTTGATAAGATGTCTTAAGTGATTTGTGTAACAAACATGTGGAAATGCTACTTTAGTTGCATTACTGACTACGTCACAGCCAACAGCCCTCAGTTGAGGTTATTCAGTCTGCGGAGCAACATAGTTTTTGACCGTTGTGCTAACGCTGTGACAAGTTGAGCAAAGAATGTATCTTGTAACTTTATTTTGTTGAGTAAACCTTTTTAAATGAAGCTACTGCCTACGAAGATTCATTACGCGTCAAGCTTATTGCCAAACCCAGACTGTAACAGTAGTGGTAATCGGACGGAGGGAAGATTGCCGCTACACTGTGGACTGTGTCGTCTGTATGAGTTTTTGGGTGACAAATGAGTTTCCCCACTGGGGATTAATAAAGTTTTCTAATCTAATCTAAACGGTCTGTTTTTTATGCTTGTCTCTTTAAGGCCCTCCTCCTGAAAAGCCCTGCTGTGATTGGTCGGTCTGCTCCACCGGTGTCTTTGCAGCCCGGCAGCCTGCTGTAACCGACTTTAGCTGCACTTCTACCGTTATAATCACCACAATTATCACTTCTAATATGAAAATGTATGCAGGAATGTGCTTGGAAACCAAGATTAAAGATTTCCCCAACGTTGACCATAAACCATAAACAGACACTGTGTTTTATGTTTGTTCTAACAGCTACATTTGTGAAAAATAACCGACAAAGCCCAGTGAAAAATAATTTGATGTTCGGAGATACAGAAGTCACGTGTTAGCTTGTAGCCCAGTATGTAATGTAAACACTTAAAGGATGTGGGGGTGGAAAGAGAAGATGTGAAACATCTGTCAAATAATAGTATTGTGTTTACTGAAGAAACTGTCCCTGTGTGTAACACCATAAAGAGGCAGTTACTTGCTGGAATAGACTTTAAAAAACTATACTAATTATACTAAATTATAAGCAGCTAAACTGTGGGGATTCAAACTTTTAAAGTTTGTTTTACTTTTCAGACAGTTAATGCTAAATGTATGCAGTGGAATGTTTTTGAAAGATGCAGATCATCTGTTTGCTGGCCTTTAAAAATACTGTAGAGAATATTGTATTATTTTGTCAACTGTAATGAAGTTTGATTGTGAAACAGAAGCAGAGAAATGTTTTGTGTTGCTGACAGTCAGTATTTACTACCTGTTGAAAGGGGTTTTTTTACCAGGCAATTTGTGAAAGAACATGTTATTATTTCCGTAACATATGTATACATATGCACATATAGGTGACGTCCAGCCTTGGTGAAGCCACCATTGACAACAATATGACATTGTAACTGCAAGTCTCCAATAGGAGAAGTGAACGTGAACACAAGCCTTCTTTTGCTCCATGGTCACCAAAGTAAATATATCTTCCGAACTGTCTGACATTAAAAAACATTTTTCAAAATCAAATCGGGAGAAAATAGTTCTGGACCTTTCTCTATCTTAGCAAAACACTCTCGCAAGATCTGGTAACTAACGTTCGGCGCAAACACCCTAGCTAACTAATTGTGCGAAATATGTGTTAGCCATGTAAATATCTAATGTTAGCAAAATAAGATAAAATGTAGTTACGCAAATATAACCTGATCTGCTTTCTAGCCACTTAGGAGGCAGGAAGTGCATACAATTTCAGACCATTTTTTTATTTATTTTTTTACTATGTTCATGTTTATCTAAAGCACTTTGAATTTTCTACATGATTTGACTTTCCACAACAACAAGAGACAAATCCAGCAAGTGTCCTTTAAGACGACATTATTCACAGAGCTTTATTTAAGGCTTACGGAACAAAATCAGTGAAATGAAAGCAAGTCAATGTTCTGCATCGTAAAAGAAAAAAAGCTCTAGAAGCGCTGAAAAGGTCACCCTATAAAGCTCTGCGTTGTGTGTCGCTGTCTATGGGGCCTGCAGAAGTCTGTCATGACCGCACCATTACATTCCTTCGCCTGTACACCTATACACCTCACTCTAGGCTCTATAGCAGGGGTCACCAACCTTTTTTAAACTGAGAGCTACTTCAAGGGTACCGAGTAGTACGAAGGGCTACTTATTTGATACAAACTTCCTGAATAACAAAGTTGCACAGATCACCTTTTAATAATAATAAGATATGTGAAGAGACTGTTTGATCACATGTCAGTTAATTATTCCTCACAATAACTATTAATAATGATTTCTACAACAATGATGGTATAGCTACACATATATATTTAAACATGCAACTTTTATTTCTGTTAATCTGTTTCAACATTTGAAAGTCAGAGGTATCACATCTCTGATATTTTTGTATCATCACATGATCAAAGCCAGTTACTTTTGCGCATAGCGCCTGCTGGTGAATGATCCAGTGGTAATGTAGAAATTTTGCGAAACTCTGGGTCACCTTTGCATTGCGCAATGAAGCCTGCATGACGGCCCGTCATCGCGGGAACCCCGTCTGTTATCACCAACACCAGCTTTTCCAATCGTACCTTTTTCTCCACGAAGAAACCAGTAAAAAGTCTCGTCTATATCCGAGCGGGGGATCCAACCCTCCGAGGCGCGCGAGCGTCTTCGTGCGCCCGCGTTCAAACCTCTAGTCTGGGCCTTTTCGGTCGGATTGCGTTGCCTCGCCTCTACCCCCGCCACCCCTGAGTTGTTGCCCCGCGGCCTGTTCCGAGGATTTACGGACCTGACGACGGGGTGCGCTCGCGGCGCATATCTGGCGCCAACGGGAAGCGCCCGCCATTCGGAACCTGAAAACCTTGTGTGGCGGCCTCATCCTGGCTGTCCGCCGTGCGCCTCCGGGTACCCAACTCTCTTATGACAAGAAATATTGTCATTTTAAAATCTACACTAATGCAAGCGTTTTTGATTAAAAATGAACAGCAACTACAATTTTAGACGGAGCTCCATGGTGACTAGTGCTATTTTTAGAGCATGCCTTGCAGGCAACTCACGTGGTCCCTGCGGGCGACAGGGTGCCAGCGGGGACCGTGTTGGCTACCTCTGCTCTACAGCAACTAATGTCCTTCATCACGGCCAGTGAACCCTCTTTGTTCTTCAGAGCCCCTCCGCAGCCGGAACATGAACACCACTCGTTATACAAAACTCAATACTGTTGAACACACTGGAATAGCACATGAAGAAAACAGAGGAAAGTAAAGAAGAAGTGATTAATACTGGTTTTGTGACCTGCAATTACCCACATCTCCCGTGGATTTGACTTATTACAGTAGACACTCCCGCTAACATGATGAGTTAGCATCGCATTAATCTCTTTTCTGATGGACACCAGTGTGCAGCAGCCCCAGAAACCATTCCTACTGTCGAGTTGCGTCTATTTTAATGCACAAAAATCATGCTGTTCTCATGTAGCGTTTGTAGCGATACCCACGAAAAATGCATGCGCTGCAATTTGGAGTCATTCGATGAAAGCACACTGTATGTAATGAGGTGGAGGTAAAGCAAACACCGGTCTTTTCTCCAGTAGACCGCTGTTCGTGCTGCTTGTGAAACAAGAAGTCAGATGATTTATTAGCCACGTAAATTCCGTACTTAAGTAGCGGCACTCCGTAGTTATTTCAACCTAAACGACGATCTTTTCCTAAATCTAACAAAGTAGTTTTGTTGCCTAAACCTAACTAAGTAATTCACAATATTTTCCTAAACCTAACTGAGTAGTTTATTTTTGCCTAAAACTAACTAAGTTGCAGAAGTGCAATCTGCTTTAAATGTTGTGAATTGAGACTTGCACTAAATGTCGACTAAACTAAAATTATGTTTTTCTCAAGGAAAAAAACCACACAGCTGATGTAGTGTGTCAGATTGTTGATGTAAATGATAAGGTGATTGAACAAGTCTCAACCTGGGTTTCTTTCCAAAAAAAAAAAGGAAAAAAATAATTCTTTAGTTTATTAGCTGTTTTTAAATAAAATAATTGATTAATGATGAGAGGTTACTGATTTTCTATTGAAAAAGTAAAATATATACTGTTCGAGGTCACTTAGTGTTCCATTAAAAGAACAATTTCTAACCATATGTCTAAGGTTCCACTTGGTGATGGGACATCACTTCCTTCTGCACTACTTGTTCTCAGCTCACTGCACTGTGCCGACGGTTTCTAATATTAATAGCCATATGACATAATCCTGTCCGCTACTAATGCACGTCTGGTGTCCCCTGTGCTTTAAGAGCCCGCTCTCCGCGGAGCCGGCGACTGGAGGTGTTGCATCCAACACGTTTCATGTTTTGGAGAAACGGAGGGTGCGGATGGAGGAGTGAGGCATAGTAACATTGCTTAGGAAGGAACGATGGAAAAAAAAGAAACCGCCGACAGAAATAGCCACGATGGTAATTCCTGTTTTATAAAGTCAAATGCAAGTGCAGCTTTTCATTTACGGAAACTGGACAAGTTCAAATGAAAAGTTTTAAAAGGCACGAATAAGCAAACATGAGTGGACACGAAATATGATCAGGCAACAGCCAAGATGTGACCGCCAGTGCCCAGATGCGCTACTCGTTATGTCCCAGAATTCCCTGTGATTTCGGCAAGACGGCGTAACGAGTCTGGGAGAATGGCGACATAAACAAATCTCACCCGGTGGTGGTCTCAATAAGAGAAAAAAAGGCCTTGTTGATGTGGAAAATGCCAAGGTTCACATGAGGCAGGCCTTGAGTATGCAAATAACGGGTCAGCACAATAGCGCGGTGATTAATGACCCTTGAATGAGCGGTACAGGTTGTTTTATTTCAGCACCGCAGACAGCTCTGGAAGCAGCAAAATCCCAGAGCTTTATTTTTCTTATCCCTGAAATCTTTGAGCCTTTGTTCATACGATGTCTCCTTTTTCAAACAGCAACAGGGTTTTTTTGCATGAGTAATGTATAATAAAGCAAGTTGAAAAATATTTTAGTCTGTTTCATTATTTACTCTGCGCCTGTGTCCGGCATAACTGATGATTGCGTGGAAACATTAAACTACAATGACAAATGATCCAGTCACTGATTTCTTTTTTCTTTTCTTTTTTAAACACGGAATGACTCGCATCAGAAATACGGTTTGTGCCTTCTCTCTCCGCTGCCTGTCATAAACGACTCTTATTTCCTCTCTGAGAGTGTATTTGTGATTTAGTTGAAATGCCTTGGGCGCTAATCGTTCTGGAGATAAGGAGCTTATGCATAACACTCTGGGAGATGTTACCCTTTTCTTTAAAGCGATAATTCACCCACAAAAAGACCCCACACTTTAAAACACGGATGGGTAGCGCATCTGTCCAAGCGTGAGACTATATTTATGCATATGTGTTTTAAATAGTAAAGTTTTAGCGAAGATGCATGTGTTTGTAAAGCAGTAAGCATAAGGCTGGATAATTGAGACTTCGATTATTCTGCACGAGCTGCATGAAAGAGTTTGTAGACCAATGTTTTGATATAGTTTTGCTGTTTTTATACCCGGCCCCCATTTACTTCAATACATCAAGACTTTTCTCCATTTTTGGATTCGTCATTCACCATGGAGGCATGCAAGAAGTTTTCTTAAAATAATCAAGGTAAGACAAAGTAAGTAATTGATAGACAAATGGTCATTTTGGGGGCAAAGCATTCCTTTAAAATCTGCATTATTTATTATTTGATCACTTTAGCCAAGCTTTTAAGACCACACTGACATATTATCAAACTTGCAAACAGTTAGCAAGCGGTTTCTAATTTATACATCCAGCAGACATTGGGCAACATTAGTATTTGTATGAAGTTGTACAACTGTACACTGTATGAATATAATGGAAATATTCTAAATGTCTCCTTTTAGCTCTGTTTTTGGTCTCCACCGTCCCCTGTGGGAAATATCTGGCTTTTAGCTGGTAAATGCTCCACTATGTTCACCAGCTAGCTGTCAATTTTGTCTTTCTGTTATTTGGTGCCGGGCAGGGAGTGTACAGTGGGTTGCTGCTGGAAACAAAGTAAATCAGAGCTTTGAGAGGGAACCTAAACATTTATGTTTGTGGGCCACAAAAGAAAAACAATGCTGAAAGATGCCAAAACTGAGAGGAACTGCAGAGTTGGGTGGCAACTCCCAGTGAGTTTGTCACTGCAGTATGAGTGGCCCACCTTCACATTACATATTCGATCCATGACATAAAATATTGACTGTCGCAGCTTTAAAAATGAGCTACTTTCAGTATTTAAAGTTAATGTGAGATGAAGTAAGTTGGCTAATCAAAATGCTTGAAAGAAATGTCACATGCATAAACTTTAGGCCTTATCTGGTAAAAAAAAAAGGTTCGTATTACCACCATCTATGCAGAACCAAAAGAGTTGTGTGTGGGACGGTTTCCTAGTTGTGGGTGAACGAAACGAACCGGATCTGTCCACCCTGTTATACGTAAAATCAAAACAAAGCTGAACGTCTCTAAAGCACTGGTGATAATTATCGGGTTATGAGCTACAACATCACACACACATTTCAACTATTGTCGAAGATGCAGTCATTCAATATCGAACAAATGATTACGGACTTGTAGCATTCATTCACATTTCTAACAGTGTGATATAACGCATGTCTCTATAGAGTGCATGTCACAAAGAGCCAACAGAAACGTTATGGAAGTAGCAAGAGGAGGGTGAATAACAAAGAAAAAAACGTGTAATTTTCCAGTAATTTCACTGGGAAATGAAGCAGAATCGGTTTTCAAATTTGCTTGCAATGAATGTTAATAAAAGCAGGATATGAGAGATGACAGGTTAAAAACATGTCTGCATACTTTTGTGAATTCTGCATCAAATTAAAAAACATCTTGCACACTAATGCCTAGAAAAGTAGTTTAAAGGATCAATGTTGAAGTCTTCTCATATCTGCTCCAATTACATCTTCACTGCCTAATACAACAGCGGATGAGAAAAAGAGGCGAAGGAATGGAAGTTCCACAGTGTTAACGCTGCAGTGAATTCACTTGAATTAAGCCTAATTAATTTCTATACCTGGGGTTGACTTGGCATTCACCTTGGCTTGCTGCCCCAGGGAGCGTCCTGGTAATTAAATTTTCAAGAGCGGAGCCATGGGAAGTCTGATGACCCACAGAGTGGGAGAGAGACAGATGAAGTGAAGGAGCGAGGGGGGAACAGAGACAGAAGGTCAGAGAGCAATACTAGGAACAAGGGCGCAATTTGTCACACAGCAGATATTGTACATTTGAACGTATTTAATGGGAAAGATTAGGTGATTCAGACAGAATAGGATGAGTAGCCGTGAGTTGGAGGGGTAGTCAACACGTTGTCACCATAGACTGTATATAAGAAGTGGACGTAGTCATCGTGACATAACCCATTTTGTTTGTGGACTGCCGTTTTGAAGTCTCGAGTTCGGCGATTTTGTCATCGACATCTTGGATTACAGCCGGCGCCATGTTGTTTGTAATGACTTGTATTGTATTTTTGGGAATTACTGCCAACTGGTGTTAACTTAAAGTGTTACGGTTATTCGCCAGTGTATTATATGTGTGGCACATGTGACAGGAAGTAACGTATTCCATTTCCTGGTTTTGTCACAACATGGCTCTGTTGTACTGGAGTGATCTTTATTATTATTATTATTATTTAGAATCTTTATCCATCCTGTATTTTCTGGCCATCTGAGTGGCAATGCCAGTGAGTATAATTTACTTTTATAGCTTTAGGTATTTCTGAGGGTTCATTTAGTTAGTTTATTATTAGAAATAGTTTGATGACATGTGCAACATGTAACTGCTGAATATACGTAGATAGCACAGCAATTTATGTTTCCCTTATTATTATACACATTATTTAAGTTGTTCAAAACTAATATGTGATTGTATGTTTTTTACCTGTTTTGTAGTTTCACACTTCTTCATATTAAAACCTGTCCATATACAACACGCTGGTCTGTTCCTTGGAGGAAAAGTATGATGAAGAGTTTAGCTGACTGCAAAGCCAATACAAGACACAGAGTCGACATTGAGTCGGAGCAGAACATTGTTTATTTCGCAACCAATGAACTGAAGTGACTATATTTGGGATGTGGAGGAGTGACGTAGAGACGCCGTATTTGGTAGTGGCAGAGAGCTGTCAATCACAGTAAGCCCGCCCTAAAGCATACTCTACTTTATGGTATATTTGACTCAAAATGGACCATCATTTATTAAATGAACATCATGCTGTATTGAAGAAGACTTGAAACTAGCAATTGAGACCATAAACTCATTTTTACAATGTTTACTGAGGTAATAAATCAAGTGAGAAGTAGAGTAATATTCTCATAGACTTCCATACAATCAGACTTCTTTTATGAAAGCCCAGTGCATCTCAATCAGTAACTAAAACGTGCCTTGGTGATACGTAGCATGCTCAGGATTAGCCGGTAACCATGTTCATCATCTTAGTTTAGCGCCATAGCATGCTAAACACAAAGTATAGCTAAGGCTGATGGGAATGTCAATGTGGCGGCGCAGGAAAAGTTAAGTAGCAGTTTGCCGTTTTCGTAAATGTGGTCATTTGCCTTCTTGCAGAGAGCTAGATGAGAAGATACCACTCTCATCTGTATGTTAACTATAATGGCGTATTCACACCAAACGCGGTGCAAAGAGAGTAGATTACATACAAAGTCAATGCACAGACACGAATAGATGTGGGTAACGCAAATTCGGCAATTTAAGCATAGAATAGCACCGATCGATTCAAGAGCCATTGAGAAAACAAGTATTTTAAAAGTTATTTGCTTGTCGTCTTCAGAGAAAAACTAACAAAACATGAATTCAAACTTTTTACAAATCGGCATCATTATGTAGTTATTTCGGCATCCCTTTTTGTCCGTTTATTGCAGTTAATTCCCAGCAAAATCTGTTTATTTTGGGTTCATACTGCTGTAGTAAACAGCCGACGTGTGGCTTGCTAGACACAGTGAATACACCTCGATGAAATCCACGGAGCTCCTCCGGATGATCTTATAAACCCAGACAAGACAGCGTTTAGTTTCCCGGGATATCTGGGACTTTCACGACAAGTACTAAGCAGAAATAGTGGTTATTTCTTCCATGGTTGATGGTTCAACCTCTACAGAGTTGGCCGTCTCCAGGCGGAACCTGTTTGCATTGACTGGCATTAAAACCTCATCATCTGCCAAAAACAAAGACTGGCAGGAAAGGTCAATGATGATGTCAGATTCTAAAGTGTGGTGGGAAGTAGACATCTACATATACATTTACATACGTAGACATATACATTTGCATGCACATGCACACACACACACACACACACACAAAGCTCCATGGATTGCTCCCTTCAGTTCTGAAAGTGAACCCAGTCGGATGTCTTGCTGAGACTCTATGTATATTTTATAGGTCTCTTCCACAAACTGTATGAATCTTTCATGAGGTTACATCGCATTGTGAGGGTGTGTGTAGTTGGGGCGTTTGCGTGCTAACATGTGTGTGTGGCGCGCAACCAGAAGATTACAAAGTGGTGCTTACGAGTAATACGATCCCCTAAAACAAGACAAAATCCTTAAATTACTTTACCTTCCCACGGTTACCGCCTCGCTGAAAACAAATGCTTTCTAGTGGGTTGTCTTTTACAGTTGCTAGTCCCACATTACTCTATTCTACTCTGAGTTGTTGTTTTTTACCACAGTTCTCTTTACCGACATGCAGCTCAGCAAACCAGTCTATCAAACATCCAAAATACACCAATGCAATCAAAACATGTGATACACATCTCGGGATCAACTCTGGCACCAGAACATTGACATTTGTCTCTCAACAGTAACACTTTGGGCCCAATCTTAAAGCTGGTGCAAAGCGGCGCAAAAAGCAGCGCAGCAAAGCTGCAGTGCAAAGATACACAACAAAGCGGCACAACTGCCGTTGCTCATTTCAGACCGACACAGTTGACATTTTCACACCCCACGCTCATGTTGTGTAACTTGCACTCATCTATGCTCAAGTGATTGCGCCATTGGCCAAACAAAATGTGGTCTAACGTCAAGGGTGCGGTGTTTTCCTCCTATTTAATGTAAGAAATCAACTGGAGAAGTTCCATTGTGATATCTATTCTTCATTTTTTAAACTTTTCTTTTAAATGTATGTATTTTACAAAACATATCTTTAAAGGCCGTTTTCTCTGAAAGAGTTTTTTGTCAGACTCTGAGCCAGTAACACTTACATCCACCAACTTTTTTTAATTAGTACTTTTTTTCATACTTTCAATACATTTTTTGTGACTAATACTTAGTGTATTTTTAATTAAAGCCAGGTTTGGTGATATTGAGAAACTAGCAAGAGTACACTGAATAAAAAAAAGAAAATAAAAAAGGATCCAACCGTGTAAACCCAGCCCAATGTTTCTTTTTCAATGAAAGGTGAAACAAAAAGGTGCTAAATCTAATATTCTCTTTCTTCGTCAGAGCATTTGATTCATTGATTGCTGTCGGGATGCAAAGACAATTTTCTGCTTTTACTTAAAGGACGAGTTCAAAATTTAGTCTGTCTTGAAGAAATAGTCAGGATGCCCATATGCATATGAACGTTGAACGAAGGCCTGCGCCCTAAAAAGACTTGTAGTATGTGGTGGTATTGCTGTGATGTGGCGCCATCTCATGGTAGAAACCCAGTAACACACTGAGGCCTGACAACAGATAAAGACTAAAGATCTCAACAGCAGATATTAAGGAAGAGGACGGATCTACTGTGTTTTGCTTTGTTAGCATGTTAGCGTCGTGTCCTCTATTTAACCTTGTTGTGTTCACATCAAGCTGCAGCTTAAAGCAAAGCTCTGTGTTCAACGTGCGCCAGATCTCTAGCACAGCGTTGAAAGCTAACAGACAGATGTTGTCTGTCAGAACAGAACAGGAAACAGGCCCAGGTGGCTCTAAAAAAAAATACAAAATACAAAAAAGCACCAGATGGACAACCGACAGCAGCCAACCAGGAATTATCCATAAATGGCAGTGACAACTTTTTGGACCGAAATCACTCAAAATATCATCTGGATCAGATAATAAAACCATAAACTCTTGAGACTCTTAAAGTCAGATATCTGTTAATTTCTTTCTGTTCTGACTTGCAGTCTCCTCAGTCAAAATAAGCATTGCTTTGGGAGGCTGTGGTGATATTGGATGATAGCGTGTCTCTTACATTGTAGTCTAGAATTATAGGAGCAAGAAATTACAAGGCAGCTGTGTAATATTTGCTTTGTTGCTGTATAATATAATGTCAAAAATACAGCCTGTAATCCTGCCGGCTGGAAACACCCTATGTGTCTTGCAAGAGGATGGAAGTTTTCTGATTTAGATATTATCAACAGTTTGTATTTCTTCACACTAATGTGGTGCAACTTTACAACTTTATCAACCAGCTCCTGCTCCCGTGTGAGGACTAGGGGACGTGTCAGTGGGCCATCTGGAGATTATTACAATAGAAAACTGCAGGGTTGGACAGCAGGGTCTGAACTGTCTCGGTTGGTTCCCCACTCTCTCTCTCTCTCTCTCTTCCCCCTTCTCTTTTGTTTTTTTCTCTCAGAACTCAAGTACACAACCTCCAGAGAAGGGAAAAGGGTGGGTTGAGAGACAGTCAGAGAAACTGGGAGAGAAAGAGAGAGAGAGAGGGGCTGGGAGGGACTGTGCGAGGGTGAGGTTCACTTGGATCCAAACCCACCTAGAGAAGCAAGACAGAAAACTCTGCGGCTGAAACTCTTGAACGCAAACTGGAGACAGCAGACTTAAAGGACCATTGGGGATTTCTTTCAACACGACAAAGATTATTTTAAACTGTGACTGAACACAAATTGATCTTTTTGGGGGTTTATTTTCAGTGTGGAGGAATGTTTCAGTGAGTTGTTCTCTGCACGAGTGCTTAAAGAAAATACAGGAAACAGTCTCTTTGTCGTTGACAAGACTTTTCATACGCAGAAATAGTGGAGTTCTCACAGCAGCAGCTGCAGTTTTAGCTTGTGACTTGTCGACAGCAGTGCTCGCGATGTCAGGCAGACTGGTTCTTGTCCTTCTCCTGTGTCTCTATCTGACTGTTGGTTCAGTCCAGGGCCAGGGCTCGTCCCAGGATGCCTTTATAATCCAGTACCTGGAGAGGAGACTGTCTCAGATGGAGGTAAGGTTCCCGTGCCGCATCCGTCAGGTGATAACATTTCTTTCTAGAGACATCCGGCCTTAAAATGAATAATAATGATTCATGAGTTACACAAGGATCAGATCATCTGGCTGCCAAACGTCCTCCTGTGACGGGATATCTGGCGACAGATGTCTAGTAAATATGTGTGCATGTGTTAGACAGATCTGTAGAGGTACTGAATGTCACAGTAAGGTAATGTACTTTAATGTACTTCATTTCACAGTGCTGTCCGGTACCAGCATGAACACAACAAAGTGTAACAGTAACCAGTTCTGGAATGTAACTAAGTACATTAACTCAAATACTGATGTAGAGTACACTTTTGAGGTACTTGTAATTGAATTGAGTATTTTCACATAATGCTACTTTATACTTCTACTCCACTACAGTTTTTTTGCAAATGTAATTTTTACCCTACTACTTTTATTTTACAGCTTTTAGATTTTTAATGCAAAACTAATATGTAATTGTTTTTGAATAGATTAAGCTACCCAGTAATACACAAAGTAACAACATTATGCAACATTATAGTAGTACTTCATCACTAATTATAATACAATAATATAACATATTCTTAAATGGGCAATTTTGCATTAGTAATCTGACTATTGGCACTTTTAAAGAGTAACTGCCCACTTAAACGTTTTTTTTTTAAGTTTAAACTATATATTATATATACTATATTATATGACTGTACTGTGATGGAACACATCATTAATAGTGACATTGCTTTCCAAATAAAATTTTTTAAATGCATGGTTGAAAATGCCATCTGATGTTTTAAATCAGCTTGAATTTTTCAAGGCCAATCCTGAGATGGAGTCAACCATTTGGGACTAATCTACGTCATGAAATAGAAGAACGAATGTCCTTTAATCAATAACCACTGTGTAGCTTTACAATCACACAGCACAAGTCTGTTTTCGCCTTTCTGTGTACTGGAATTTAAGCTAACAGCCCATTACAAGTCTGGTGAATCAGTGTTTATCTGGCGATGGCAATAGGCTTGGCTTTCCTACATTTCTTATATACAGTCTATGGCTCAGACCTGGGGTGAAGTTATACTTTAAGTGTAATTTGATGCTAATACTCTACTGTTACTTCTGTAACATCTGTGTGGTTGCAGATTGGTACCAACTAAATACTCCCTTTCCAAGAGTGCGGTAACGTGCAAAACCGTGATAATGCCTTTCGCCTCGCTCAGAAGCCATCCTTACCATAATAACACTCCTGCAGTATCCCAGTTTTGTACTCTGGGGCTCATGCACAGCTGTTTCACAAGTATGTCAGAGAACCAAGTTGGCCTGCAGGTAATGTTAAAACGTGAAAGGCTCTTGCTAGATCCAGTGTTTGGTTTGTCCGCTCTGGGCTACTGTCGAAACATTCTAAGCTAAAACCTCATAACTCAGGAATTCTTAGTTTTAGGTGATTATACACAAATAAAAACATAGTTGTGAATATTATATTCCATTTCTGTTAATAAATCCCGAAGTAAAAAATGTTTTTTTCTCTCAAAAGACATGTATTCTTGCTTTAATCCTGTATTCACAACAGTTTTTTCTCTGTGTCAATAACGTCAGGAGCGTCTGAATCAATGTGAGCAAAAGACAGTGAGCGTCACCCAGAAGACCTATGACCTCTCCTCTGAAATCAGGGGTTATCTGTCCACTCTCAGTGTTCTGAGGTAGGCGTGTCTGAAAAAAAAATACTTCATCATGTGACTCAATGAAGGAACTACAGTAGTTACTTAAAGCTGCAGTTGATAACTTCAATGAAAATACCTTTTTATCTTATTTGCTCCAACTGTGACTATACACTGCAATAGTAAATGAGACAGATAATCTGTGAATAAATCAGGTTCCCCTGCCTTCTTTTGGTGCCCCCACACCCCAAAGAAAAACAACCAATCAGAGCTGAGGAGTTTCTAACGCACCTGCTTGAACTCCGATCAAACTGTGAAACTTGGCAGCGCTGATCTAATATGACTCAATGACAGCATTGCCTATTTCTGGCCTCAAATGTTTTCAGAAACATTTGTTAGTGTTTAGCTGTAAAATTAGAAGGTTTGCTCCGGGCCGCTGGGCGGTGCTTGGTTTTGGCTCGACTGTTTTCAATATGGTGGCTGCGTCACAATTGTTTCATTTTAAAGCTAAGTTTAGTAAGATATGTTTCTGAAAACTTTTGAAATGAGAAATACGCAATGCAGAAACGTTTGATTAAAGCATTGATTGACAGCTGTGACTCCTCGGCCCTGATTGGTTGTTTTTCTTTGGGGCGTGGTGGACTCTTGCAAAATGCCATTAGAAGCACTATAAGGAGGCAGAGTAACCTGATTTTTTTACAGATCATCTGTCTCACGTACTACTTTATAGTGAAAGTAAAAAATGATTTTTATAAAAGTTACCAACAGCAGCTTTAAGGTGCGTGAGAACTGTAAGAATCTAACCTTAATTTTGTTTGCTCCATAGATCAGAGGTCAGGAACCAGGTGGACAGCGTGTCTGTGCGTGTCGAGCGGGTGGAGAGGGAGTTGGAATATCTTGAAAACAAGATTCCACCCCAGACCGACATCGAGATTGAAGAGGCGCTGCTGGAGCAACAGATACAGGCTGCTGAGCTGGACCAGCTGCAAAAGAAAGCCAAGATCAAAGTGGAGAATGGTAGGATGTGGGCCGGTATACAGATGATGATTACGGCATTTACCTGTTTACCTTATGTATTACAGGAGGGAAAAGGAAAGAGCAAAAAGACAAGATACAAAATGTACTATGCAGGTCATTGTGCTACAGTTTATTCGTTTCTTTCCAACATCCCCAGACTGCAGAACGGCGCTGAGTCAAATCAAGTCCCTCAAGATTGTGAAGAAGGCAGGAGATACCTACGGTTCCTGGTTCAAGGACCCCACCGAAGGATCAGCTAAGGTCTGTTCTTTTTTAACGATGACGTGATTACAGTAAGAGATGGCTGATTTTCTTTCTGGCCAGCAAATTGTGTTTATCTTTTTCTCAGCGTAGAGCTGCTGGTGGACGGATGTAAATTAATTGTACTTTTTTAGGGGCTAATTCACCCAATAAGATTCATCAGGAACGGAGATATTTAATGTATAAAAACACACCTGCTGTTAATAGTTGATTGAAAGGGCACTACGTATCTCTTCGAAATGGCTGGTTTGCCTAGTTAATGCCAAATTGGGTCAGGATGGTTTGTCGTTTTTAAAAAAAGTGTGTGCCCAGAAAAATAGTGGGTTAGAAGGGGCCTGCTATGCCTATTAGTAGGTTCAGAAGTACCTTATCATCAATTCAGTCATCAATATTGAGCGATACAAATAAAAGATGACGACACCGACCCCGCCAATTGCACTCCTAAACGCCTAAACCTAAGCAATCCAACCAACAAAGGCAATAAGTACTAGCCAATCACAGGCAGAGTAGGGCTGGTCATGTCCTCGCCATAGTAGGATTTAAAATTTTGCACCCTGGAGACCGCTGTCCCAAGTGAAACCAAAAGTCAACGTTGATGTGATTTACCGTACTTTTGTTACGTAAGTTATGTACTTCATTTACGACAAGTTACGTAAAATAGCATACTTATTTGAATCCAAACCAATTTGTTTTGTTGCCTTAACCTACATTTGCTATGTTTCACCTTGACTTCCAACGCATCAGAATGGAAGTGATAAATGGGTGCAAAAAAAGCAAAGCTGCCAATCGCATGAACACCACATATATCGTTATATAGATATCAGTACATTTAAACCAAGAATGGGATGTCAAACCTGAGTTCCACAATAATTATTTCCACTCACTTCTTCTTCTTCTTCTTCTTCTTGTTCTTCTTCTTCCTCTCTTTCAGGTCTACCTGCTCAGTGGAATTCGTAACAACACTGTGCTGGAGTACGTCTCTCTGCACAGTTTCACAGACAGGACCACCACATCACCAGTTAAGGTGGTGCAGCTGCCTTCCGACTGGCAGGGGACAGGTCAAGTGGTCTACAACGGATTCCTCTACTACCACAAGGCAGACACTCCCAACCAGATCCTGAAGGTACGTTGAATCAAATCCTAATACTGTACTGAGTATGTGTGTTTCACATCAAGGCATTGCTCTGTTGATTTGCATTATGTTTGTAAAATACAAAAGGCATTGAATAAAACAGTGTGTTCAGTCAGTGGTCACGTTGAAGGAGCACATTGCTTGGCAAACTGCTGTGCAGCTTTTGGCTGGAGACTGACTTCAGATCATTTCAAAGGCGCTTAGTCATTGGACTTTTTTTTTTTTTGCTCTTTTTTCCTGTTAGCTGAGGTCAGTGAGCTAACAATGCCAAAATAAACAATTCTGTTCTGGTGAAAGGAGCTGACTTTTCTCAAGATACTTTTAGTGTTTTGGAGCAGAAAGTTTACAGGGGAAAAGTGTTTTTTAAAGAAATGCAGTAGAAAACTATTGAAAGTACGTATTATAGAACCATATCCACAAAGCCTAACTACAGTATTTAATACTGAAACAGGATTGTATCAGGATTGTCTGAAATGTCTCAACAACTATTGAATGAATGCCATGACATTTTGTTCTACTATATGTAGTTACCAGAGGATGAATCCTATATACTTCGGTGGTTCTGGTCTATTTCTATAGCACCTCCATGTGGTTGAGTTAGGGTTAGGTTGTGTCATTGAAATTATGCATTTTAATGTGATGTTATATATTGATGTGAATTATCGAGCATAGTTAGATATAAAAATAGCTAGCTTTGTAAGTTACCAAAAAAATATATGTTTTACTAAACTAACCTCGGCGCTCTGAGGGCCACATAGTGGGCCCTGGACCAGTAGTTGAGAATACCTGGTCTAAAATGCATTTACAGCGTGTCACACTAAACCTTTGCTAGTTAAACGGTGCATAATCTGGGCGCAAAGCAAGTTTATGGGGCAAGGGGGTTGTATTGAGTCTCTTAATAGATCATTGCTGTGTTTGTTTACCTGAGGCATTGCCATTTAAATGGCGGACTGGAAAAGCGAGCAGTTTTCTGCAGGGAAAATTTAGTTTTGAAAAGCTAAACGCCAACAGTGGATTGAAGCAGAATATTTCGTAAAATAGAAATATACTTTTTTTCAGTCAATTTTGACTTTTGGTGGTGGGTGTAAGATGAGGACCCTTTGCTTACCCAAACCTTGTTAGTTTACACATCCAACTCTGGGGTAGGAAACATTTCTGACACAACTGAAGAGAAAACAAAACCATAATGGTAGCATTTCTGAATTTGTCTATTTCCATCTGCTCCCCCCATATAAAGGTAGACCTATTGAATGGTACCATAGTGGACAGTACACTGCTACCAGGAGCGGGTCGTCTACCAGTCTACAGTCTGAACCCCAACACCTACCTGGACCTGGCTGTGGATGAACTCGGCCTCTGGGTCATCCATGCCGACCCTGAGTATGGAGGAAACCTGGTCATCACCAAACTGGATAAAGGTAGAGAGTACACACATCTATGCATGTGCATACATATTTCAGTAACCTGGTATAATTGAACACTTTGTTTGTTCCTCACCTCAGCAAGTCTGGCAGTAGAGTACACCTGGGATACTCAGTGTAGAAGCCGTGATGCTGAAGGAGCCTTCCTGATATGCGGGACCCTCTACGTGGTCTACAACACACGCTATGGAGGTCGCTCGACCATACAGTGTCTCTACGACATCCATGACACCATCCACAGGTTGGATTACACACAGGAGGAAACAACAGCCCAAAATACTCACGCCAGCTTGCATTCCTAAACCATCCACATGTGTAAACACAGGAAAAACAGACACCAAATATCTTTTATCCAGATTCACTCAAGCACATTTACAACTAAAGCGATCGTCCTAATTTGATTCAACTTTTATTTTCCCTTTTCTGCACCTCCCGCCTGCAGTGAGGAGAGTCCCGTGATGTTCTTCCCGAAGCGCTACACCAGCCACAGCAGCATCCACTACCACCCCGTAGAGAAACAGCTGTATGCCTGGGACGACGGCTACCAGACGATATACAAAGTGGAGACGCGTAGAAATGACCAAGTCACTGCAGAGTGACGATGCTCTACAGTGTTTACCCTTTCATAAACTTGTGCTATCACCAGAATAATGCACTAACTATCATCAATAAAAGCATACTTTTGATGAGTATCTTGTAATCTACTGTTGTTCAGTATAGTGATCATTTGCTGGCAATGGATGCTATACCTTCATCACTATTAGTGCTTCTAGACATAAAGATCATGTCCAACCAAAGGCATTTTATACATCTTGTTGGCATTTTTTACTTTGTATCACCGTAATAAAGAACATTGAAGTGTCGTGTGTGTTTTCACTTGCCCTCGATGAATGATTTAAAAGTATTTACAGTAAAATTGGCTGTGATATGCTGGTTCAGATGTGGCACACTGGATTATCTGATAATGCATTTAGCATACTGTAAAATAAATCTATGAGGTAAATTCACAGTTTAAAAATAGATTATATCAAAGTAATTGTTTTTGAAAAAACAGGAACTGATGCTCCTCTGCTGTTTGTTACTTATTCGCCGACTGTGCAAAGCTGGGATTAAATGTGACTACTTCTATAACTTTATTTAATCAGGTTGTCGCATTAAAGATCTCTTTTTTCTTTTTCTTTTTTAAATAAACCTGAGAACTAGAAACATTCATAGTCAGACAACCAGATACAAAATGAGCTAGACAACCTACAATCAAGCAGCAAAATAGAGGCAATAGAAACAAGAGCAAGAGTGTAAAAAAAATACATTAGATAGCGAATCTTTCAAATCCGAAAGGGGGAATAAAAACGAAATCTAATAGTTACTGGACTTAAGCGAGAGAAGAGATGTGATGTAGTTTGGAAGCTTTAACAGAATATCTTTACACTGTAGATGGACATCAGGAGTCCTTCCTATACACATATTATGACAAAGAGAGTGGTGATGAGTGCGAAATGTATCATCGGTGACAAAGCATACAACTGCAAAAGTGATGATGAGGCAGCAGTAGAGAAGGTGTCTTTAATAAGGTTAAAACAATTCCTAAATGTCCCAGCAAGAAGGATAATGGCGTCATTTTAATGGTATATAGTCAGAGGCACGTGTAGATACTATTTGGTCTTCTGCGTTTAAAATAAGCCTATGAATAAAAAAGATATCTGGAAAGCGTCAAAGTGTTTGGAATGCACCCACTTTTCGATCACCAATCTATAAGTCAGTCCGCGTTACTCTTCTATATGACTACATGACCCTGTAATGTCCATGCTGTAATGTATCTCTTTCGCTGTCTAATGGCTCCGCGGCTGACATCCACTCTCCTTTGTTTGAATGGACTCTGATTCATCCCGCCCATTTTCGGTTGGTGGTGACGCGAGGAAAAGAGGCGGGTCGAGTGTGACCGTTGAGTTTGACAGGACAGGAGCGACTCACCCAACAGGCTGCTTGTGATTTGAGGGAACACGGGACGAAATTGTGTTCAAAACAAATGTCTTTTAAAACTATGAGGAGGAGAAACGGCATTAACGCTGGCAGGAGAAGCTCAACAATAAGGAGACGCAGTGAGAACTTGCGCTTTGATGAATTCGGCTTCGCTCTTACTAAACGAAAGGACCAGAAACTCCATCACCGATGTCATGATTACAGGTGCGGGACAGCGTAACGTCAACGTTAACTAAGGCTAGCTAGTTAGCTGTATTTACTTTAGTTTTATTTTATTCTTTTTCATTCGGTTGTTGACGTTAATTTATATCATGTTATATATTTGCGTAACAGACCGTCAGTAACGTTAATTATGCTGTTAAATTAGACTGTTGTGTCGTTTGAAATGTGTCTCAAGTGATGTCTTGCTAAGTTTGCGTATCTTGCTAACGTTAGCAATATTTGACGTAACAAACATTACGTGGGACCAATATGAGTACGGCAGTAAAGTAACGTTATGTCGCCAACTTTATTGTTCCAGGTTTCATTTAAAATTAAGTTTAAAAAATGTAAGTGGCTACCAAATAAAGTAGCAATACTATATATTTGATAATTAAATTGGAGCTTTCTTATCCCTTGTTGCTCACGAGGGTTAGTATAAATGTTTCCTCTGCTTCACAAATTATGTTATGTGGATGACGGTATGTAACTAACGTTGCTTACATAAAGTACAACTTTAACTGTAGGTTGTATGTACTGTTTAAAGCAAAGTCCCCCAGACCACACTGAAAGGAATTTATGCTTTCACATGATGAGAAGCAAAATTTAAAATCCTATTCATGAACACTTCAAAAGAACAGTACTGGATGAGCCCAAACTCACCATGTGGTGTTGTCTCTGTCAGCTTCCCCCAGCTGAGCTCAGTGAGGGTGAAGGAGCTGGGTGAGCTGCTCAGCTACTGGAATGGAGCCAGCTTCATCTGCAAGAGCCAAGTGAGATTCTACAAACTACTTAACAAAAAACTTTAAAATGTTTATTATAAAAAATGTACCTTAATTTTGCAGAACCATAACCATGCGTTAATTGTTTCATCAGACGGCTTGTTTGCTTTACACTCTTTCTGTGTTTTTCAGATCGAGCGCTTCATCCGTATGGGTATTCCTCCAAGTCTGCGTGGCAGAGTGTGGAAGTGTCTCCTCGCCACCGACGGTCTGAGAGAAACCAGTGACTTCAGCTATCGGGTACGAGACGTGCACCGGAGAGGACGTCTTGTTGGCGTTATGGGATTATTGTCACGGGTGGTGAATTGAAGCAGGGTTGTAGAAATGAAATGTGAGAGGCATCATTGCAGGTATAATGATGTCTCCCACATTTCATTTCACTTCATCACACGTTGCTTTGCACTTATACATTCTTTTCATCATAAACAGTCAAACCAGCAGTGTTATTTGTTCTAGTGAGCACATTTCAATTGTAAAAGATACAAACCAACTAAAACCCTCAAATCAAATTTCGGTTAACATTTCATCAGCACTGTCTGCACCCCGAAGCACAGAGGAGAGACCGAACTACCGACACTTGTGGTCAGCTGTGGAGCAGATAACGTCAAATAGCGTTAAACAACTGCAGAACAGAGCAACAATCGTCTAATACTGTGCATCCAGTATATCATCAAGTAATTTTCATTAAGTGTTTGTGAGTAAAATCGCTGCAGAAGGTTATAAATGAGGTCAAAGATCTATGTAGAATAAGACCAGATCTGGGTAAGAAATATTTCTACATCTGGGTAGAAAGACACCAGATGTGGGTAGAACCAGACCAGAATGTAACTCCTGGTTGGATATTGGTTTGTTACACAGGAAAATCGAAAGTTAATGCGTTTTCCCCCCTTCATGTTCAAATATTACATAGTCAATACTCTCGGCTCAAAATAAAACCTCTGCATAAGTGAGCAGGATCGAGGAGCAGCTGTAGAATGTAGTTTTTTTTTTTTTAGTTTTTTTTTTTTAAGGTAGGCTGCGTATAGCGACTGTGACTGTGACTCTATAACATTTGTTGAAGTAGCTGAAATATAGCCAATGAATGCTGTTCAGTCATAATCCAAATAGATGTCTCGCATTTAAAAATCCATAGTTTTAATCACCAAACACATTATTACTGGCTATATTTTTCTAATTGTCAACTATGTTTTTCATCCTCAGTTGTTGGCTCCCCTGTTTTTTACCCGTCAGAATACAGCTGAATTGTGTAAACTTATTGACTCTTTCCCCCCTCTGACTCAGGCTCTTTTTTAAAGATAAATGAGCACAGTCCATACATAGTTTACATTCATGAATAACTCTACTTCCACTGGATTCAAATGGAGGCCTGCCTTTCGTTCACCTGTTTCCATAGTGAATTGTGGAATCAGAGATCCATTGATGATCGCTCTTTTCATTCACCGCACATGAGCCAAATTGCGAGTGAATAGACTCTGAGTTGATTGAACAAACTCTGATCAGCTGTTCTATCTGAGGGTTAGGCTCTGTACTGTTAAACGTGCTCTCTGAAACAGGGCCCTGGTCATCATTCACAGAAATGTTACGGATTGATTCGTAACAACGGGGTGTTTTGGTCTCCAACAGAAGTGTCTGCTAGAGGTGCGAGTGCCCTTGGTGGACTTGGGAGTCAGCGAGTACGGCATCCTATCGGCAATCGCCACACTCAGCGACACCCAAAACCACCTGGGTTTGAACCATGGGCAGCCCTCCAGCTCCCCCGAGGCCCGATACTCTGTGGACGACATCACGCTCTTCAGACAGATCGCCCTCGACCTACGTGAGCTCAAACAGACTTTTTATTTTCATTATAAGAACAATGACTGTCGATTTTTGTTGGAAAACATGGTTTTGGCTATTTTTCAGTCCTTAAAATGTTATAAAAATGAGTAAATGTTGACTTTTAGTATTAGTATGCGACATCAGAGAATAGAGGAAAAGTAGACGCATGTCATATTAATTTGACCTGTTCCACAGAACGTTCCTTCCCGACCCACCGCTCTCTGATGGGGCACTGCCCAGAAGCCATTGAGGGCCAGGCTAAACTCTTCCGGGTCCTCATCGCTTACGCCAAATACAGCCCGCAGGTTGGATACAGCCAAGGTAACGGATCATGTGATTTAACTGTATTCCTTTATATCCAACATTATACCGTCTTAAAACAGTATAAAGAACCTCAAAGAGCATTTATGTGATTATAATCAGTTTGTTGCCCTTGTTCTAAATGCAATTTTTTAATTGACAATTAAGTTTAATTGTTCTCTCACTCATGTTTTTTTTTGGGTTTTTTTTTTCAAATACTTCTTCAGTAATTTAATGAAAATATCTGTAGTACTTAAGGTTAACACTCGGTGGAAGCAGAGTACTGCTGGTATCAAGAGTTACCTCATCATTGTCGTCTTCTCTGCTCTCAGTGAAATGAAAACCTCTTTTTTACATTATTAATTACTCTTAACACAATAATAATATTTCAGATTTATAATTTATTTATTTTTGATGAGATATTTAGATTTATTTAAACTATTTAATAAATGTGGGAATTTGGATTAATAAAATCACAAAAATGTGAGTGAATATCTGATTGTGAAAATATTATGAGCACCACAATCATTTTTTTTTTTTTTTTTTTTTTTTTTTTTTTTTGTAGTTGTTGCTGGAACTCAGAAAAATGTACTAAGCTGTTCTCACCATGGAATAATGTTCACTGTCAACTACAGTTGTCAAATAAGAAATTCCTGAAGTCCTCAATACATTTGATATTTTACATCACACACGTATATGTGTGTGTGTGTGTGTGTGTGTGTAATTTTTGTTCCTAGAAAATAGTGCTTCAGTTGTGATAGCATGGAGGAAAAGTCAAATGAACCTCCTCTATTTACTTCTTGATCTTATTATCCCATTCATGGTTCATGGTTTCCACTTTCCAGCGATGCCTCTCTGCATCACAGTATATATCCTGCTCTGTGCGCTGCTTTCTGTATTTCAGAGGAAAGCTGCGCTAGTTCTGAGTCGGCTATAGTACGCCTGCTAAGGTCATGCTCAGCAGTGTACCTTACTGCTGCTGTTAACAAGCTATTTTATTGTCTCAGCCGTCTGATTAAACATGTTTGAACCTGTATCTTAAATGTTTTGAATTGTGTGTTTGTGTGTGTGCCACAGGGATGTCCTACTTAGCTGCGGTGCTGCTGATGCAGTTGGGGGAGGAGGAGGCGTTTTGGGCTCTGACCGCCTTGCTGGATAAACCCAAATATCTAACCGAACTGTTTGATCTCAGCCTCACAAAGTAAGAATGGGTTAAAGTACATAATAGATGAAAGGCCAAAAGGTTGAGCTAGGCTCCAGTATTTTTGTTTTATTTTTGTCTTGTTTTATGAACGGCATTAAATGCATCTGGATTTCAGCATGGATTTAGTACACTTCATAGGTAAAGCTAGTGTGGGTAATGTTTAGAAAAGAGCAGAGGTACATTAGATTAAAAAAAGTTTATCCTACCATAGAACTCCATAGAACGAGGTAAGCTGAAGTTCAAAACTGCTGACTCATTTCTGGGTTTTAGGACTCGACAAAAAACACTTTGATGGTGCCATTTGTGTGGCCACATGACAGTGGTATATACCTGTATGTCTTATGTTTGAAATTCCAAAAAATATAGACTTTTTGCAATTGCAACCGAATTACCGTATGTAATTCCCAAATTTGATTGCAGTTTCCTTGGATTGGTGCGATCTGGCAGACACTAAACTAAACTGTTATTTTTGGTCCAATCAGGATCCAGCATCAGGCGAAGGTGTTTGACCAGTTCTTGAAACACAGGAAACCACAGCTCTCTCAGCACCTGGTGAGTGCTTTGTGAATTTTCACTTTATTTTTCTGTAAAATGCCACTTTGACTAAGAAACAAGTGAGAATTTGATCATGAGTGGTCACGGAAAACTGTGAGGAAAGTAGGGTGCTTCTGTTTGTACTGGAAATGCTATAGTTGATTGACAAGGAAAATGCATGCATATGTTTCAGGCCAGATATGGCCAAGTGATGAGTAGTTCATCTGTGAGGCAGAGGCCACTGTAAGGTATCCATCAGCAACGGGCCTCTTCTGTCATTCACTGTGTTAGGCTCCAGGCTTGTCATGTTCAGCAGCGTTACTGGCTGCACAGAGGAGAGGCAGTACGGCTGTGTGATTTCCTGCCTCCGTCCTGACTCTTATTTATCTATTTTTTACTAAATGCATTCGGTGAACCTCCCAGCAGACATGCAACACCTACAGCTGCACGTGAACAGAAATTAATAATCACAAATTTGCCTCAGAGGGCTTTACAATGTGTATAATTGCGACATCCTCTGTCCCGGGACCCTCACATCGGAACAGGAAAAACTAAATTCCAAAAACAACCTTTAACGGGGAGGGGAAAAAAAGGAAGAAATGTCATCTTATGGATAAGGAGATGTCTTAGCTAAAATAAATACAAAAAACAGAAGTAGTGGGGTTGAAACACCACATCAGGCCTACATGCCTACAAACATGGAAGCAGGAGAGCAATAGAAACCTGGAAAAAAATGCCAAATTTGATAACTTGTTGATTTAAGAAAGATTGCAATTGTGCAAAATATGTTGTAATTGGTCAAAAAGTAAGTGGAGATCTCTGTCCACAGACAGGCGTGGCGTCATGTTGCCAATACATATTGAAACTGGAAGGTACAGAGGTGTGTCTGAAGATTATTGTGAATTAGTAGATTATTCTCTACTCTCCTATATATCATGTTTAGCGACCAACATTGTTTGAAAAAGCAGCAAGCAGCTCATTTTACAGAATTAGATTCTTTAGAATTGAGGATGGATCTTAAATTTAATAGATTTTTATAGAGTTTTTTGTGTATATTGTCTTTGTTTGTTTTTTCTGAATTTAAATCTAAAGCATGAGATAGGAAGAGAGAAATATTTAACGATAGATACAATCCTAATCCTTTATTTTACGGATGGATTACGGGCTGTTTATTTCATGATGTACAAAGCTTCATCTGACATGACCTAATGTATAAATATAGGATTTTTTTAAAAATCAGATTGGTATAGTATAAGTATAATGAGTTTAAAGAAAATAAAGGAAAAATAAAGCCTGAAGTAACAGATTGGATGCAGGCTATTCAATTGTATGCTGTGTTATCTAGGAGAATGGAAGTATCACATCAGGATCCTAAATGCTAGAAGAAAAACTTGATCGGGCCATCCTCAGCATAAATGTTGGTTTTGTTTCGGTCATGTTTGCTTACTTGTGCGACTCTGTGTATATATTTATTTCATTTCTATTGCTGGACATCTCATGGGGAATTATACAGTATGTAGGTTGTTCATTTCTTTAATAGGTCAGTGCACTGTTAGATGCTGGTGGGTTTACACTCAGGAATATTTGATTTGCTGTTTTATAGTTTGTGAATGACTCCATGAGAGATGACACAAACATAAAACCAGTCATTCAGTGTTAATCCAGCTGCTTTTTGTAAGAGGACAGCGTGTGTTCTATAAACTATATACTTTATAAGCGGTATGAGAATTTTGAGAGGCCTATTCTGGTACCTGTGGTGACACCTTTTATTAGACCTCATAATGAGATGAGTTACTGTGATTTTGATACATTATATAAGCTATTGAAAATAGTGTTTTCAAACTAAACTATTCCTGTTTCTCGTCTGCTTAGTAAAGCCTAAGCAAAGCTATTTAGCACTCAGAAGTTTATGTTTTGGCAAAATCCTAAAAGCATATTTTTTGTAGGTAGGGCACGTTTGGTTTTAGCATAATCTCCCAAATGATATCGGGAAGCAGAGCAGGTGAACCCTCTGAACAGTGTCGGGGCGTTTCTTGCTCCCGTCACATTTGACTCTCTGTGGTGTTGTTTTTAATTGCAATAATAAAAGTCCTGCATCGCTGTGGAAACAGTTCAATCCTGGCAGGAAGTAGAGAGAAGTCAAACAGTATTACACACTTATGATGCCATAAATCATGAAAAAGAAAAAACCCAGGTAGAATTCCTTTGATAATGTATTTTGCAAAAGTTGGAAAACAATGGATTCTACATATCCAACAATTTTCCAAGTGATATCAATGTTGTGATAAACAATTGATGCTCCATGTGCTATCTACGTGTTTACAACCTCTCTGCTCTGTGTTCAGTAGCCTGCAGTTCAGTTAAGTTCCACTTAGTTTTTGTCATGTGACTTTCTGTCTCGGCCGAGTCATTACTGGGTTCCCAGTTGCTCTGAGGATTGCAGTAATACTTCATTTATTTATTTTTACATTTATCTGGTTAGTTCAAACGTTTTATTTGGGGTGAAATTTTAAAGGACACAATGAAATATCACAATTTTAAACTTTGATATTAAGCGTTTGCTAAGGAAAATATTCATCCCACATGATGTGTTCAAGGACCGTCACAAAGTTGAACTTTTTTTTTACTGTTTATGATAAATGATTAAAAAAAATGTATGGAAAGATGTTTTTAAAACTTGCCATTTGTTTTCTAGTTCAGAGGTGATGTTTAACTGGATTTTATAGCTCCTTGCAACCAAAAAGTGTTTTGCTCAAAAAACTATTCTCAGAATTTTACAGGAAACAAGATGTTGTGATGACGATTGCCCAGAAGATGTGTTCTGGAAAATTAACAATGAAGTGTTAAGTGCTATGCTAAAGCAGTTATTCGGTCCACCAATTTAATTCAGACTGACATATTTTGACAGCTACTGGATAGATTGCATTGGAGTTTTGTTCACATTTGTAGTTTTCAGAAACTTTTTATAAAATACAAAATGACTGGATGCATTGCCATAGAATGTGGTACCGATATCCATATCCACCACAGGATGAATTTCAATAACTTTAGTGATCTTTTAACTTTTCACATTTTAATTTGTCCAAAAGTTTTATAAATGACCAAATGCCTGCAAAACTAATGACACAACCATCACACTCTGCTGTACTTTGCATCTAATGCTGATTACCAAATGCTAGCATGCTAACATGCTAAACTGGGGTGACCACAGTAAACGTTTATGCCCTTAGTCCTGTTAAGGTGTGGAAATAGTGAGCCTTCTTCTTTGCCATGTTGCAGTCGGACTGTTAAAATCTTCAGTTGAAGTGTATTTGCACCCTCCGATCAATCACTGCTGCCATTTGTGTCTTTGAAGAGACTGCTATACTTCACGTCGACTCAGCAGGTCTG
>NW_022280124.1:0-17720 GCF_004355925.1 Anarrhichthys ocellatus
CAGAATGTAATGCTGCTTACACTATGGAAGAAGCGGAGCTGAAAAATAGATATTTTTCTTACGGGCATGCTTAACCTACCTCTTATTAGGTCCAGGAGTGGATCCAGATCATCTCGGAGTCACTCTCGCTCCAGATCCAGATCACATTCACGTTCGCCTGCAAAGAAACGCCATGGCCCTAAAACTCAGAGCTCTTCTCCTGTGTAAGTCCCCCGTGCTGTTCTTTGACAAGATGTTTTCCTGAAAGACCATTCTTATGCTTACTGTAGTATAGATGACCACGTCTCCTGCTCTCTACAGCTCCACATCAGTGTTGGTTGCCCCTCCCTCCAAACCATCTACAGATATCAGGCTAGGGGAAGAGAACAAGGGCCATCAGCTGCTAATGAAGATGGGTATGCTTATAATATTTGAGATGTTTGTAAAGTGATTCCATCCTGAAATCTACAAGCTACATTTGGCAACTTAATGTCATGGTAAAATGAACCACATGCAGTATATACTGATTTCTAGCTGTTCTTGTGTTGGTCTACTCTAGGCTGGAGTGGTTCAGGTGGTTTGGGGGCCAAAGAACAGGGCATCCAGGATCCAATCAAAGGAGGAGACGTCAGGGATAAGTGGGACCAATTTAAAGGTGTGGGGGTGTCACTGGACGACCCTTATGAGAACTATCGCAGGAACAAGAGCTACAACTTTGTCGCCCGTATGAAGGCACGAGAGGAAGGTACATAAACGGAGTGTTATGTTGAATTTGAAATGGAATGGAATACTGCTTACACTTAACAGCCAAGATTAGCCATTTATGTTATGGTACTGGCCCAAATAAAATTGTCCTCATGCAAGAACCACTAGTACGAACACATTTTTTCTTAAGTGGTTTGTACGAGTGATTTAGGAGAACTTGCCGTATTCTCCAATTTTCTCGAAAACTGAAATTTCTCTTATGTCTTGTCAATGCCTGACATTGTAACATCACCTATTATGGCAAGTATTCTTTCGTCCATCTCCCTGATGGAGACTTCCCTTTGACCCCCTTCTGATACAGTCTTCAATCACCTTGCTGTGCAAGACTTTTTACAAAAAAAACATTTTCATATCGAACCATTTCTTGTGTTTCAGTACGACCCTCAGGTTTTTTCCCATTTCTTGGCCCTAGAATCTCCCTTAATCCACTGCTGACGGTGTTAAAAAGTATAGATTTTCCTTTGTGATAGGATGATTCAAATGTCTAAAAATGTATTCCTCTGTCCTCATGAATGAAAACTTCCAGACATCTGGGGCAGGACGCTTAGCCTATTATGGTATTATTGGGCATTAATTATGCTACTTTCAAATTATCACCAACGAGTGCTCATTTACACAGTTATCTGAAGTTAGGAGCATTTAATGAATTTGACGTGGCCCACCGTACGAAAAAAGGAAGAGAAAGTTAAGATAAATACGAAAATGTTCTTGCATGATAAATGCCTTTTTGGGGGTTGTTTTTATAATTTCACAAGAGTACATGTTTATGAAGCGCAAACCAAGAAACGTATTTAGTTGCACCTTATCTTTATATTAGAATTGCTGTTTATGAAATACGGTTAGATTACCATGCTCTGTAGATAACAATAAGTCTGTTCTCTTATTTCTTTTCTTGACTCAGTCAATCGGGAACCCCAGGAGCCCCCTCCAACTGATTGATGTCATCAAATAACTTCGAACAACTCCTCCTTCCCTGTTGCTACCTCCACCATGGATCAGAATTTCTGTCACTTTTCAATCCAGGATTTTAGTCAGCAGTCCCAAATCTCTCCTCAGAAACCAGAGTGATGATGCAAAGCGTCACCACATTTGTGAAACCTGTGAAAACCTGTCTTTTTGTTCTCTGCTTAATCAAGAGCTTGGATTGATTTGTCCAAGCAGAAAGTATCCCATTTGCAGATGGACCAGTCAGCACTAACACTAGTAACACTGCAAATTTCAACAAGGATTTTTAAGTCAGCAGACTTTGCAGGGACACTGGAACTACATTCTAATGAAAAAGGGGGGTCGCAGCACTAACTAGTTAACTCCCAATGTTTCGGATTTGACAATTATCGGTTTCTAAAAAGAGCATCAGACCTACAATATTTAGACTGACTCAGACTTTGACTAAAAATCTCATTCATCCCTCATAGTATCTCCAATAAAATGCAACGGTTTTATTTGCATATATATATATATATATATATATATATATATATTTATTATTTTATTATCTTTGTTTTTTTTTTTTGTATTTTTTGAAACATTCAACAGCAATGTTTTGTTTTGTTTCCAGAAATAATGCATACTTACGAAGATACCACAGATCTTACTATGGAAGTAATTTCTGCTGCATGAATAGTTCTAATGAAAGCTGCTCACTGGTTGGTGTCGGAAATGTCAATGTTGGAAACCTCAAAACTTTGGCAAATAAGACTGAAGTATTTTTTCTCCACAAACATAACTAGAGACATGATCTTAATAAACAGAACTCTGACTCACAAATGTGCCTTTTTATTATGTGTACAGTTGTGTTCAAAATAATAGCAGTCCAACATCACTATCCAGATCAATCACTGTTTTTGGTAGAAATTATATTTCTACATGGCAAATAATGTACTAGTAGGTGTAGTAGAGTAATCGAAAACCAACAGTCATGACATGTATGCTGCTAATTCTGTGAAATTGAAAGGGGGTGCGTTCTAAATAATAGCAGTGTGGAGTTCAATTAGTGAGGTAATTCATTCTGTGAAAAAAAAAAAAAAAGTGTCGAACAGGTAACCCTTATTTAAGGACGAAGGCAGCAAATGTCGTACTGCTCGCAAAATGCTGGTTATAGTGCATTTTTCTCTGACAATCTGAGTAAAATGGGTCTTTCCAGACATTGTTCAGAAGAACAGCGTGCTTTGATTAAAAAGTTGATTGGAGAGGGGAAAACATAAAGAAGTGCAGAAAATGATAGGCTGCTCAGATAAAATGATCTCAAATGCTTTAAAATGGCAACCAAAACCAGAAAGACGTGGAAGAAAACGGAAAACTACCATTCGAATGGATCGAAGAATAGCCAAAATGGCAAAGACTCCGCCAATGTTCAGCTCCAGGGAGATCAAAGAAGTTCTAAAGTTAACTGTGAGTACTGTAACAATGTGAAGCCAAGCCACCGGCAAGAAGCCCCCGCAAAGTCCCATTGTTGCAAAAACGTGCTGAAGAGGTTACAATTTGCCAAAGAACACATTGACTGGCCTAAAGAGAAATGGCAACATTTTGTGGACTAATGAAAGCAAGATTGTTCTTTTTGGGTCTGGTGGCCGCAGACAGTTTGTCAGACGATCCCCAAACACTGAATTCAAGCCACAGTACACTGAAGATGGTGAAGCAAGCATCATGATATGGGGATCTCATACTATGGTGTCGGGCCTATTTATCGCATACCAGGGATCAGTTTGAATACATCAAAATACTTGGAAGAGTAAATATGAATGAAAATAAATCAATACAGATATGCATCTTTGAGTCGAGAGAAGTTGGTGTTATCAGCTTTATTTAGAAAATGATGTAAATGTAAAGGCACATCTGTATTGATTTATTTTCATTCATATTTCTTCGGCATTTCCTCATGCCGAAGAGGAAATGCCATTGAATTGGGTGTTTCAACAAGACAACGACCCCAAACTCACCAGTAAGCGAGCAGCATCTTGGTTCCAGACCAACAAGATTAACGTTATGGAGTGGCCAGCCCAATCCCCGGACCTCAATCCAATAGAAAACTTGTGGGGTGACATCAAAAATGCTGTTTCTGAGACAAAATCAAGAAATGCAGAGGAATTGTGGAATGTAGTCCAATCGTCCTGGGCTGGAATACCTGTTCACATGTGCCAGAAGTTGGTCGACTCCATGCTAGTTTCAAGTCTTATTCAATACAGCATGATCATTTGGTAAATTATGGTCTATTTTGAGTATAATAGATGATAAAGCAGGGTATGCTTTAGGGTGGGGCTACCTTGATTGACAGGTCTGTGTTTTGTCTGTTTTGTCCGTTTTCATCTCACAGCTTTAACCGTTTTCATAGTGTGTTTTCAGTTCATGAATATTAATAAACATCACTTACTCTGTGTCAGTTGTATTAAGCTACACACTCTGTCACTTTTTGTTGCAAACACAAGATGGCGACGGCCAAAATGCAAAACTCAAGGTTTCATATCGGCAGTCCACAAACCAATGGGTGACGTCAAAGTGACTTTGTCCACTTTTTAAAAACAGTTCTAAACCCTAATTAGACAAATACGAAGAAGGTAAACACAATAATAATTTCTAATATTTTAATAAATATGGGACCACAGTTAATTAAAAGGGAGGAGGGATGCAACAAGAGAGAATGCAGGTCCACAAGACATCAAATGCAGAAGGCATTATAATATATAAAAATATGCGCAACTATAAATATACCCTCCAACTCGCTGGACGGAACCCAGTTGCCTTGATCTCCTGGGCCAGCCGCAAAGCAAGGCTACTGCACGAGAGAGCGGCTACTGCACTCATTCACATCACACATCACTGCCCTATCTAGTGTATGAGTAGATCTGACTATAGATATGTTTTGTGTAGTCTCTTAATTGCATCGGTTTCCCTCGCTTGTGTCTTTTCCTTGCGTCTTAATCAGGGATGGATGGAGAGATGCAAGGGGTACATCCCAAGTCTCGTGGGCCCAGTCCCAATGTCCCCCCTAAACCCTTAAACTCTGAATCCTCAGGGACTTACTGACGTCACCTGTTAAATGATTGAGTGTGAGAGACTGAAATGGTGTAAACAGAATGAGACAGAACTTTGCTGCAACATATCATGTTACCATGACAATGTCAAAATATATGTGTACAATTGTGGGTATTTATTTTATTCTTATTACTCCCTAATTTGAGCGCCTTCCAGGCTCTTTCCTCACAAAGTGAGACGTGATTGTCAAATTATCTATTTACTTGTTTTTGTCAAAACAGCTTCAATGACAAAATTGAATATTTGAAGAATAAATAAATAATCTAATTTCATGTTGGTTTTTTTGTTTCATCTATAATCCTTAATGTTTCTGAGTAAATTTAATATGACAGGCTGAACACACGTGTGCCATCCTCTTAGTTGTTCCTGCTATATGTAACTGATCGGACTGATCTAATCTAATACCTCACCTCATTAGCAGTGATAATGGTCCTGGGTTTGCTAACCAGGCCCTCGATGAAATCTCACAATATTTAGGTTTTAGCATCAGACATCATTGTTATCATCCGCAATCAGCAGGTGCAGTTGAACAAGAGAACGGCACCATTAAATCTAAACTAGCCAAGTGTTGTGAAGACAGGGTTATCTTGGATAAAGGCACTTCCACTGGTGCTTTTCCACATGCGAATGCGGATCAGAAACAAACACGGTCTTAGCCCCTTTGAGATACTGTTTGGAAGACCCCCCTGCACGGGGTTGGGGCCAGTAAAACTGGCTTTGACAACAGATCATTATGAAGATAGTATGCTAAGATATTGTGCTGACCTTTCAGTTTCACTCTCAGCACTTCACTCACAGGTGAAAGCTGTGCTTCCAGCACCAGCCACTGCAATGCAATCGCCTGAAACCAGGAGACTGGGTGCTCATCAAGGATTACAGGAGAAAGCACTGGAAGCAGAGACGCTACACGGGCCCTTTCCAAGTACTCCTGACCACTGAGACGGCGGTGAAAGTGGAAGGAAAGGTGACTTGGATCGACACTAGCCACTGCAAACGTATCCCGAATCCGGAAGGGAAGCTTCAACAACTGCCACGGTTGATGTCGAAGGAGAAGAAAGAACGGCCACGGTTGCTGTCTAAGAGGTTGAAGAGGTGTGAAGCGACCACCTCCCTCCACCAGTAAGCCAAGCTCCAACGTTGCCATCTGGTTGTGATGTAATAGACTGGTTGCTGTCCAATGATGGAAACAACATGTAAATGGAACCTGTTCAGAATGCGTGGTTGGAGCCTGAGTAAAGGCATGTGCGTATTACTATCACTAACCACGTTCCTGATCTATGAATTGCAAACACATAACTTAAACATAGCGGGTACCAGTCCTCTCCTCCATCCCCGTAGGGAATGGCAGGTAGGAGAAATAGGTTTTTACTGCCCAGCTGAACAATTTGATAAGAATAATTGTTCGCTCTACACGATAGAAAATGATTATTAAAAGGGTTATTATAGGAAATCACCTCATCCAAATCGTGTGTGATACAAGACCAATGGTAGATAGTGTCTGTACCGTACAGATGCATGAAGTGTTTAATTCAGCAGATCTTCCATTTTGGTGCAGTAAGCCACGGTCGTGTCAGGAAAGCCCGGCCTATATCCTCCCCCAGTGACTGGGGGAGGATGTGTCGAGGAGTATACCAGCATGTCAGGAAGGTACAGCTTCAAACAGCACAACCTGAAATCACTCATGAAGTAAGCGCCTTTGATCTCTTGCAGACCAGACCAGCCCCCCACCAAAGCAACATGGAGCCCTGGGACGATCTCCTTTAAATGTCCAAGAGCACAATGTGGGAGGGGAGGTTGTAAAGTATACACTCTACGGCTCAGTAAACCATCTTTAGGTCACTGGTCAGTCCTAAGCTCAGAACACGTCAAAACTCAGTGTCAGACAAATGACACTTGTTCGGTGACTCTAAGTTCTAACTATGATATGAGTTGGGAATATCCATTCTGGTGCAGTCAACCTACAGATTGTGACACAGGACCAGCCAGTTTCACTCGCCTAGATTGGCAATATGCATGCAAAGTAAGCCTAGAATTAAGAAAACCTCCGACCCGTACACCGCCCCACGACCAGGACAACATCGCACTGACTATCATGACTGAATTTGCTTACCAAAGAAATGTCTCTAATTGTTGGATATGTCAGCATATGCCCACTTCATCTAGAGCTCCTATGCTAGTTCCTGTTCCATTCACAGAAGCAGACTGGGGTGGCCTGACCTATCTCGCCAATTTGTGAGTAACGATGAAGATTGTTATACTCCACAACACACTGCGTCGATCTCACAGTTTGACTATGAAGAAAGAAGGAAAGTCATACAATTTGCATACAAGGTCACGCATTCGTTTTGGACTAGGCATAATTGTACTAAACCTTTAATTCCGACCAGACCTCAGAATAGAGATTGTGCCAAAACCTCCCATTCCTGTTCATCCTTTGACCAACGTCAGCCGCTGTATTCATTTCCAC
The DNA here is from genome assembly GCF_004355925.1 of Anarrhichthys ocellatus. Taxonomy (NCBI): domain Eukaryota; kingdom Metazoa; phylum Chordata; class Actinopteri; order Perciformes; family Anarhichadidae; genus Anarrhichthys; species Anarrhichthys ocellatus. Next base: position 7,244 of record NW_022280124.1, read on the forward strand.
GCGTTAGGGGGTTTTCTAATGCGCATGAGCGATTGTAGTAATGACATTATTGATGTTTCCAGTGAATCTAGGGACCTCGCATTACCGGAACAGGTTTATTTAGTCTGTGGCAACATCGCATACAGCTGTGTTCCAAACATAGGGAACCTTCACAAAAGGTCAGTTACCGGGAAATGTTATTTAGCTTATCTTATACCCTTAATCAGATAAGTTAACTCTAAGGAACTCACTCCGTTCCATGTACGGTACATCCGTGCCATTTCACTAGGTTCAAGGATTTTGAGTGTAATAATACCAGCGTATGGCATCTATAGAAGTCAAGAGGAAATAGTGACACTCTCAACAGTATTAGAGAAACGCATGAATAAAACTTCGATAGCGCTCTCTGCCATGCAAACTGAAGTGAATGACATCAGACACATGGTGCTACAAAATAGGATGGCTTTGGACCTGGTTTCGGCCTCACAAAGAGGTGTATGTAAAGTGATTAATACTGAGTGTTGCACTTACATCTCAGATGCAACTTCAGAAGTTCACGATGTGATAGCAGATACAGAACAAGGCAATAAAGAATTGCATGGCTGGAATCCCTTCGGGGGAACACAGGCGTGGTTAGGCTCGTGGGGGGCTTTTTTTGGTATGGATATTCGGAGGCATAATTTTGATTACAATTGTTATCACCCTAATTGTAACTATTTCTAAAATCTGTGTCAGGAAGATTGTTACAACGTATGTATCTGTTCAACCACTTCCACACCTATGCAGTATCCGATTCATGAATGGATTCCTCCGTATCCAGATAGCCTAGATAGTGAATTTGAGAATTATGTGTAACCAAACCCAATAACTTAGCCTATGTGTTAGTAAAACAGTAAATGTTCTTGTGTACTTAGAGTTAATGATGTGATGTTCTGAATCTTTGTGAATTTACATTACTGATGTCTGCTCTAAGAATTTGTGTATTACCAATTGTTTGTTTGATGTTTGATTGTCAAGAATGACAAAAAGGAGGGGATGTCGGGGGAAAATTGTTAATGGTTCCAATGTGACTTTTATTTTACTTCTATCTATGAACATGTGTTTTCTATCTAGCTTGAACTTTGACCTATGGGCAGCTGAGCAGGGGTTTCCTGCTTTCTCATGAGAACCAAAGTAAGGGTTTCTTCCCAAGTGGGGAAGCCTCATAGGAAACAGATGGGTACCTAATTTTATATAAACATCCCTCAGACAACAGGAGACTGACTGACTGACTGACTGGAGTTTGATTGACATGCAGCTTCCTGCTGTGATGAAAATACGTCCCTCAGATGTGCTTCTTTGTGGAGAAGTGAGAGTCTCCCTTTGCTCCTCCAGGGTGAAGAGACGCTCTCAATGCTATTCAGCTGATTACCAACCTATGACTTTGTTTTGTTCTGTTTAATCTGTTAGTGCACATTTGAGCTGTTTGGGCTCATTAGATCTGTTTGATTTTGTTTTATTTTTTTGTATGCTTTTTATAATTTTTCTATATCTTTATCTTGTAATAAATACTTAAAAGACAGAAAGCTTAAGATACTTTTGATTTCTCTCAAGGAAATACCTTAATTTCCACCACAACATACATTACTGTCAATTGTGCCTGACTTGATACGTTTCGTGTTTTAAACACTGCTTTCTTAAATTGGTGGCCCTTATATGGATACCTTGTGTGAAATATGTTTTCTTTCTTGTATGTAATAATGCTCCTGTTAAGCAGTTTGTGACTTATGTCTGTGAAAAGCACCATACAACTAAAATGTATTTTACTTTTACACCCTTTTGCTGCTCACATTAAATGCAAGTTACTTATGCTCCAATATAGAATGGCCACAAGCATAGCAAATGGCCTCGCCAAAACATTCCCGCGACAATTCCGGAAAGAATGGCCCCAAAAAACGGAATAGGAGTCAGGGGCAGAGAAGAGAAAAAAAGAAGCAACTGCAGGATGACTTTGTTTATCGCTTGCAGGTATGTTTAGAAATTATTTCAGGCATGTACTGGCCATCAGGCAAACCAGTCACTAGTGTGCCGCTGCATCCGTTGGTCGATTGTAGTTCCAGCGCAGCCTCTTATACCTTATGGTGACTGAGAGAGCAGCAATGTCAGTGATGAACATGTGGTTCAGTAGAATAAGGTAATTCTTGTATGATAATTCAAACTTTGATTTCATAGTCGGATTATATCTGTATCATTTTACAATCAGTTTGTAGTTTAGGTAAGTGTACAGTGTGCTTCTTTATTGGCTTTAAAAAATTGTGAGAATCAGAAACTTTTGCTGTATTAGAGCTATTTATTTGTGTACTTAGTTGTTGCTGAATGCATTTGCACATTTGGCTTCTGTTTTTCAGATTTTTCTGATACTAGTGGTATTTAGAAGAACATTGAAATGTTGTCTTTTGATAACAAATTATTACATAGGTTTGTATGTATTTATGTATTATGTTTTATTTCATGCAATATAATAAATGATGAATAATAATAAGCATGATAATGAGTATACTAATAATAATAATATAATGTATTTAAACTAAGATTGATTATATTTTCTTTTAAAACCTTTAAATTAATAACTGAAATTTGAACACAACAACAACAACTCTGCAGGTATATTCTACTTCATTTCTCTTGTATTTCTAAATGAATGCAGGTTAAATTTGAAATTCGCGCAAGGAAGAACCCAGGACCAAGAGAAAGATACTGACCATCATCCATCTACCAGCAGCTCAGGGCCCTGTTTCAGAATGCAGGTTTAGTGAAAACTCTGAGTTAGTTAACCCTGAGATGAGGGTAACTCTGGCATTTAATTTCCAGAAAGAGACGTTACTTAAACTCTGGTTCTGTTATCATGGACTCTGTGAACCTAACCTGCTGGCTAGTAGGTTTTCTTGAAGAAACCCTGAGTTTCTCTCTGTCTCTTTCCTCTTACAGAGACAGACATACTGTTTCATTACCTCATTTATTCAGTCAGTATTGCAGCGTATATCACAGCACATTAATCAGTGGAGGTTTGCTGTGTTAGAATATAGTTTATTTGTCCGGAAAATCAAAAGTTAATGCAGCATTTTTTTGCCCTCACATTCAAATATTACACAGAGTCAAGTCACCCTCAGCTCAAAAGAACACCTCTGCATGTCTTTCTTTTTGCGAGTAGGAGATTATATGGTAATATTTCTAAGTGTGCAGGATCGTGGTGAAGCAGTTTTAACATTTAAGTGACGGTATTTAACTTTATTACATTTGTTGAAGTAGCTGAAATAAAGCAACTGAATGCTGTTGAGTAAAGAGAATGTGTAGCATTTAAAATACTCTGTAATTAAACCTTTAAATTACCCAAAACATTATTACTGGATCAGATTGTGAGTTTACAATCATGTCTTTTGTGTCTACTGTTCCTGTGTTTTGTTAAAGCAGAACAGATATATTAATGAATAGACAATACAGAATAAATCTTAATTTTGTTAACTTCTTGACTCTTTTACCCTCCGTACATGCATTAATATATCTACTTTCACTGGATTAAAATGGAGGCCTGCCTGTTGTCTACCTGTTGCCATGGTGAATCATGGAATCGGAGCCCCATTGATGATTTTTTCATTCACTGCACACAAGCCTAACTCAGAGTGAATAAACTCAGAGTTGATTGAATAAACTCTGATCAGCTGTTCTGGAACCGAAAACTCAGTGTTAGGCTCAAAGTTTGTTAAACCTGCTTTCTGAAACAGGGCCCAGTTAAACAAGATAAGCCATACACAACTAGCAGGTCTGAAGAGAACAGTACCCAGGCCTGAGTCAAGGCTGTGTACCATATAATATATATTGCACGACTTCAAATAGTGCAATATAGATTATATGAAACAAGGAAAAAAACACAAATAGTCTATTTGTGTTTTTTTCCTTGTTTCTGGGGGTGGGGCACCGCAAAGAAATTATGTTTATAGGGCAGTCAAATGGCCAGCTGTATTGTCCCTAATTTCTACATTACTGTGGACCGACGCGTCTGCCAAATTAATACCTGTAAATTACAGAAACAAACTCTAACGCTACTGTCAAACATGTCGGCATAATTGATCAAGTATGGTTCCTATTTACATTTGGAAAACAAATAATTTCTTTCAGAGTGAAATCATACCATTATAGCCCTATTTGTCTTGTTTCTCTAGTACTGCATCACTGTGTAGCTGTGGCTCCATTTGAAAGATCCAGAGCATTTCTTTGTGTCATTTAATTGTCAGTCAATAATGAACTTATTTTTTGATAAATTTTATTTGATTAAATTTAGCAAGGTACATTTGATGTAAAGCTGAAATATTGTTTTTGACCCCTTCATTCTTACATTGCTTCAAATACACGTTGCTATAAGACTCCACAGATGAGGTTAACAAAAACTGTGCTATTAACGTATTGTTGTTGTTTTTTTCAAACAATTTATAGTAATCCACTAGAGGGCAATGTTTATCTATAAAAGCCACAGCTCAGCCAAAGCAGGGTGAGCAGGGAATACCTGTCGATGAGTTAGTCTGAGCCATGTGGGTCACAGGAGCTCTGCTTTTCAAAAAAATTAACTGAGAACAGTGATGGGTAGGTTGGGAATTATTTTTGTGAATAACTGAGAAAATCAACAATCACAATGAAAAACAGTTGTTCTGGAAATCAGTAGAATAAAGGAAGATTTAATGGAGAGGGAAGGCCTGAGCTAAGGAGCTATTACAATTCAAAGGTGCTTAGAAATAATTACATATTCAGTACAAAAGCTGTTAATTGTGCACATTCACACAGTTCTTTGCTAATGTCTCATCACTGTCACCTTTGGGCGCCAACAGAATAGCATGCTGTACAATTGTGATGACAAAAAGCTATCTGGTGTTGTTTTACTATCTCAGAATGGTCCACCATAAGTATACTTCTACGCAACTATCAACCTACAGGTGTGCCAGAGTTTGCTCTTACTTATTATGTCAATTTGGGAAAGGGCAATTTAATGGAATTAAAAAGAGCTACATGTTTACAAAATGATTACAGGACTGAGCTGATTTCAATGATATTTCTCAACATGTAATTCTACATCATATAACAGAAGACACTTTGGAATAGAAGTAGGCTGAGGTTCTCCACATGAACCGAGTATGGAACGTGGACTGGTAGCTGGAGAGGTGCCAGTTTGCTTCCTGGGTACTGCTAAGGTGCCCTTGAGCAAGGCACCCCCCTCCTCCCAAACTGCAACCTGGGTGCTATTGGTAGCTGTCCACTGGAAATTATAATATAACTCAAAATTGGCTTTTGATGCTATTGTATAACACCATAATATGAAAATGAACAACCGAAGCTGCAAAACTAGTTAAATTACGTACTAATTGAAGGATAATTTCTCTCTGTATATAATAAGGTGAGTGACAACTTTAACCATGACTTACTTCTTTTAGATGCCTTAGTGCGACAGGCCCTTGGAAGAGAGCGTGGCTTTAGACAATGTCCTAATATCGGCAGAGGTATGGTTCTTCACATTCCGGTTTATGCAAGTTACTGTCCAGTTTCATATCAAACAATTTCTGCTTTAATCCAGTGACAGTATGACCATGGGGACACAGCATTAACAGCACTCGTTATTTTATCCCATTCTGTGGCTTAAGCAGGTCTCTTAACTCCACTGCTGATACTGTTAAAATGTGTGGATTTTTATGGATACCCGAAAGCAGGACTAAAATCTCCAGGAAACTTATCATTGTTATCTTTGGTTGATGAATGAACACTTAAAGACAAAAGGGGAAGGACGCATAGTCTTATATGGTATAATTGGGCTGTTAATTATGTTATTTTACAATTTTCATGAACGTGCACTCAATCACGCACCGTTGGCATTCATATTGTTTATGAATCTGAATCAGAATCAGAACCATTTATTGCCAATGTATGTTTCACATACAAGGAATTTGTCATGGCTGGTTTAACATTACACATTAGACAAATTAATTAATTAATCAAATTGTCAGCAATTTTAAAGACTGGACCTGACTATTAAAAAGCAGATGCTTTTTTTGAACAATTACTGTATAATACTCTGTCATCAACAGCCACTAATGCTACTGCTGAAACACATTTTGGAAAAATTGTTTTGTTGCTAAACCAATATGATCCTTGGCAAATATAGAGTTCATTATAAATCTGAACCTTTAAGGAGGTCTTAAATGGTTATTGGTTACTTAGTAGCAACTTTTCTGATATTCTATTAAACAAAACAAAAAAAGCTATTGTTTGATATCCAATCACTGTACAGAGGGTTAGATGTTTTATGACAGCCAGTTCTCAGCATGGGTGGCTCACTGGAAGATACCATGAGCCAATGGAGCCAATGTTACCATAAGCCATCGCAACATTTCTACAAGATGTGGTACCTAGTTTTGGTGCACAATTTCCCACAATTTTTCATTTTTGGATCCAGTGTCACCACACTACACACAATCAGTGTGTTGATCAGTTGTATCCAGGGAAAAAGCTCTGATAAATCTCAATATGTTCTCATTCCAACTTGTCACATACTGCTTTTTTAGACCCCTTTGTTTGGCCCATCCATCTCCTCTCCTGCTCATCACGTGTTTTTTTTTCTTTCTTTATACAACATCATCACACTCACGGAGCATTTTCTCTGAGCATTTAATAATTACCTGCTCTGCATCAAACAGCAAACAAACAAAGTTAGCGACAAGCAACACACTGGAGCATTTAGCAGCTAAAGAGACAGCTAGTTTTCAGTTGGTGGAGACCAAAAACAGAGCAAAAAGCCGACTGAATATTGCAATTGCATTGATTAGATGAACAGACACAAGAGTCCAAATGATTGCTAATGTTGCTGTGTGTTGACTGGTTGTGTAAACAGACAATAGCTTGCTACCAACAGCAGCTTTATTATCTAGCTGTTATTGATGTGCCTGTGTTGATTGGTAATGTGTAATAATTGTTAATTATTTCTGGCCTGACATTCATTTTAAGATGTTGTGGGGCAGTGTTAGCACAAAGTCACACACATTTCGGACTGTTCCTCTTCTTGTTTCGACTCTTTTCGTGGAGTGTAGGAAAGCCAGAGGGAGATTTACTTTAATAAAGGCTCAGAAAATAGCAAAAAAGACTAATCTTTGTAGAATATTTTTTGAAGGATTTCTTCCTGTACTCTTCAGACACATAAGTAACCTCCACAAGGTACCTGATGTATCAATTTTCGTTTCCTGTTGTAAGGGGAGTAGGTATTACTTCTGAGCAGGAGTTGGGCGATTTCAGTTTTAGGATGCCTTGTTTAATTCCGAGATTTTCCAAGAGACTGCGTAAGGTCTGAGGCTTGGCAGTCTTACTTTTCTTACTATCATGGACACAGGAGTTGCTACTTAAACCATCAAGAATTCATTTCATATTTATCAGCCAGACTGAGCCAAAAATGAAGACTTACAGTACAAAATGTTGGTTACGGGTTGGACTACTATCAAGTATTTTCATTAAGTTGAAATGAAGCATGTGCTTAGATCTGGCAGCGCACTGTATCACACAACATGCTTAATCAGGAAAATTAGGCAATCTTTATAAACTGACAATGTTGCACACTTGCTATACCTGACATTGGCATCCATTTCCTTATGTATTACAGTGTGTGTAATCGCTCAGTGCTACGTGTGTGCTAGGTTCTCTACTCTTATAGCCTGTTAGGTTTATTGTGCTCCCTGCTATATCTCCTGTTGCTGAATTCTTAGTTCCCTAAGAATTTCAAGAGCAAAACGTATTAAGCCATTCACATTTGACTGTGTAAGTTTAATGGTTTGCTTCCATACAATCGTTGTAGAGAATTTTCCATCTAATGTCAATAAGTTTTAACTCTTAAACTTTGTTTTAAGTTTGATGGACATATTTAAATTGTATAAGCGCATCGACTGGTGCAAAGTGTGATGACACTGTGTGAGTATCTTCAAGTGCCCCCTGCTGCAGCGGGGTAAAGTGCAAAAGGGCTGGGTAAAGTGGAATACTAAGGTTAGTGTGGTGATCACTAATCTTTGTATAATTTTCGATCAAACCCTCTCCTTCGAACACCACGTCAATCACATCACAAAAACCATCTTCTTTCATTTCAAAAACATTGCCCGTCTTCGCCCCTCCCTCTCCTCCATAGTCGCTGACACACTAATCCATGCCTTCCTCACCTCTCGACTGGACTACTGCAACAGCATGCTGTACGGCACATCCACCAAAATCATCAACAAACTACAATACATCCAAAACTCAGCTGCCCGTCTGCTCTCCCACTCCCGCACCAGAGATCACATCACCCCAGTCCTTCAAAACCCCCTCTGGCTCCCCATACAGCAAAGAATACAGAGATTCTCCTCATCACATACAAATACAAAGCCCATCACAACCTAGCCCCTTCATACCTTTCGGACCTCCTGAACCAACACACTCCCACCTGCAACCTTTAATCCGCTGACGCCCCTCCCTCTGGAACTCAACAGTCTCAGTCACTTGCTACTTTCAAAACTGCACTTAAAACTCACCTATTCAAATCTGCTTTTACCCTGTGATGCTTAAAATGTATATTTTTCTTTTGTTTCTTACTGTTATGTCATCTTTGTGCCTTGTTTATATGGTAATTACTTTCATTGTTTCTGTTTTTACCATGTAAAATGCCTTTGAGTACCTTTTTAAAGCGCTATACAAATAAAATGTATTATTAATAATAAATACACTCATCCAATAACATCACGCTCCTTTATAGCTCTGAAACAGTTAAGCTAATCACAGTAATACATGACGATGACAAATTCCATGTATACGTACGCATACATGGAATTTGACTCCGGTTACCCATTGCTCTCATCGTACATATGTACATAGAATATACAAATAAAGATAACTGCAAGGATTTAACGAACTGAAGAAGCTTTTCATACAGAATATTAATAACTTCCCTATAACAATATAACAGACTGTACTGTCAATTGCTATGTCAAATGTGCTATTTAACGTCTCAGATATGTGTATTTAAGATGATCATGGCTGACCAGCAGTCCCACTTAGGCCACCAACAGGGATTTTCCCTTGGATTGTCTGCTGGAAATCAACCCGATAATCCTTAAGATTTCGGCTAGTCCAGAGAGTTTTCTAAAAACAAAACAAAAGACTAAATGATGAATCACAGGTTATTTGTTTGAAACCAAAGGCCATAAAGTTTGGCTGCAGGGGAGAGAAAGCAAGTCATGGACAAGTACGTTTTCTTCTCTCTGCGGCACTGGCCTCTTTGAATTGGCAGTGCAGCTCTGAGAGATTTATCCATTAATTTGTTGTGGCTACGCTCGAATGCATCCAACAACACACCATTTCTATTTTATTCTACTAGTCTTTCACTCTGCTGGGTGGCTGACCAGAATTATGTCCCCAACAATAATTATCAATCCATATTATAGTATAAAAAATTGGAGGCAGAGGAAATTGCTTATCAAGCAGAAACAGGACTCCAAAAAGAAGTAGTGTGATAAGAGTGAGAGGTGAGTGAAAGCAAGGCGAGATAGAGGATTGGCATCTGTGAAGTGTAAGCAATGATGGTTTCAGTCTACTTATGGCAGTGGTCGGCCGTCAAGGCCAGCTATTTTTTCATTGCATAGCTACTGTCTTCCTCTGTTGCGCTGCTTCTATTCAATCAGATTTCGCCCCTATGCTGTCTCTAGGTAAAAGAAATCTACCTGGATACCTGCAGAATTACAAGTGAAACCCTTTGCAGTTTAAGTAAATGGGGACGATATTGTTGATTGTCATAGTCTTCAACCAATCAGATTTTTAGTTTGACATGTTGGGTCAAACTAAAAATCGGAGCCTTCTAGCTGGCCTACAAGTACGTCAGCATTAACGTGCGGCTTGATTGTTCAGTGGGATAGCGTGACTGTTGTGAAACTAGCTAGCAGAACTTTGTAGTAGTAAGAGTTTTTTTTACCTAGCTTTGTTTTTTTAACACTCAATGGCTGAAGGAGGATGAGACACGATTTCCAGCTTTTCTTGAAATGTCCTTCTCAAGAAAGGCGTTGCCAGTAAATCCATAAGAAAGGGTCGCCAACGCCACAGCTAGCAGCCTTGACCCAGCCAGGAAAAGGCTTTGTGCGCCACTTTCAGTCCAGCAACTATGAATGGTATTCCTGGCTAACAGTGTCGGAGAAGCTTTGCACATTTTATGGCAGGGAATGCGTTTTATTTGCAACTGAGTGTCTTGGTATTTGGAGCTACGCTAGATTTGCTAACCTGAGTTGCCTAACCAAGGCAGCAACAAGACACCATAGCAGACAGGACACTTACAAGCTATGGTGCTTTTGAAAACTTTTACTGAGACCCGAATGGATCTACAACTCAATGAACAAGTTTGCAGGAGGACCTCTGGCTGGAACTGAACTGCACCGATGTAATGTACAGCCGTGGTATTAAACTCTTTGTAATCAAA